>NW_009648638.1:833600-856230 GCF_000708025.1 Charadrius vociferus
AACGTGACTATAATAAATAATAAATAACGGCTTCCAGATGGAGACAAGATAAGATATACCAAGTACAGGGCACTGGCAGACCCTAAGAACAGCTGGAAGAGGAGAACCTTGAAACCGAGACAATTCATCTAAATTAAATTCATCTGAATTCCAATGAGACCCATGGTACAAACAGTGAAAACAAGAAGTTTGTCCAGATCAGCAGACCAAGAAAGGTGTATTCCTCACAGCTTTTGGACAGATTTCAGATTTACAATGTGAGAATGCAAGAAACTAGTATACAGGTATGTGTGTGTAGGTGGAGAAAGAATATGGCTCATATTTTATAAGTACAGAAAGAAAATATTTTAAAGGTTTAAGGAGGAGGTTGTGTACAGGTATCTGAGAGCAGCCACTCAAGAGAAAGATGAACAAATGAGTGAGCAGAGAGAAGTGCTACAGGGCTGGGAGAGAGAACTACACAGGGCTTACAGGGAAAATACACCAAGGACACAAAAGAGATCTTGGGATAGACAAACGAAATTCCTTCACTGTTAGAGAAGAATTCTAGGCGCAGTAAGTAAAAGATGTGAGCGCGAAGGTCTGAAGAAAAAACTAAAGACAACACAGCTAAAGGGGAAGTTAAAACATCCCTTGACATCTTAATTTTAGAACAGGGAGTACAACAGCATGGCAATAACAGTTCTCTCCTCTTTTATATGGGAAGAAACTGTGACAAATAAAGACAGGGTCAAGAGGAGACATCCAAAACTTAGAAAGAAAGATGCAAAATAATGCCTCACTTCTAAAGTAGGAAATGTAAATGGTGACAGAGAAAGCCGAAGAGAGAAAGAAAATGTTCATTCGTTCTTACTACACTCTCTGCCTCTTTCTCAAAAAAAATCTCTCCCCCCCCACCCAAAAAAAAAATAAAGAAAACCACCAAAACAAAAACCCCACACCATCTCTGAATACCCCAGACTTGCTTAAAGGCAACAGAAGAATTGTCAAGAGGACAAGTGGCAGTCATAACTAGCAACGGCATACAGGAACTTGCACAGTGGCCCAGAGTCCACCCTTCAGTCATCACTGTGACACTGCAGGACAGAGACAGGCAGCAGAAACGAAGTGACGCTGCTGCTGCTTCACCCATACCCTCTTTATACTCAACCTATGCCTTTATTCTGCCTTTTAAAGGATCTTTTCAAAACTACCAGCAACATTAGCTCTAGCCATTTAATGTTTCTTTTCGTTTGAAAATAAAAGAAGGTCTTGGTTCTTCTTACCTCCTAAGCCAGGGTGTAAACCTTGTGGACCTTGGTTTTGCTGCTGCATCACCATGAAGTTGGGGGGTACGTTCCCCTGCTGCACCATGGGATTACGACTAGGAGAACTGACAGGCTGCTGAAATCCCTGGGGAAGCGTGCTACTCTGGGGAGGCCTTGGTCCCATCTGCGGCTGCGGCTGGTTAACTGTTGGAGATGATGCAGGAGAGCCCTGCTGGAAGGAGGAGGGAGAGGAAGCAGGAGACTTGTTGGTCAGGTGGGGTTGTTGTAGTGGCGTAGGAACCCGTGAGGGCCCTCCCTGAAGGCTTTTCATTTGAGGAGCAGTAAACTGGCCAGGATTGCTCATTTGGGGAAAGTTTGAGTGAACCTGGGAAGCTTGCTGGCTTCCAAAAGGATATGGAGGTGGAGGATGAGTAGGAGTTTGTACTGTTGCTAGAGATGGTCTTGCTTGAAGTTGTTGCTGCATTTGTCCAGGCAGCGGGGCCTTTTTCCAACCCTGGTTTACTGTCAATGTACCCAATGCTCCCTGGGTTGGAGGAGGCTGAAGTGCTCCAGAAGGAAGCTGGTTCCAGCCAGGGGGAACTGGAACCTGTGCTGGTGAAGTAAATGAAGGTCGAATACCCTGCTGTGGCTGCTGATGTGGCTGGGGAGGACGTGTCTGCAACTGCGTCTGCTGCTGTAGCTGCTGAAAGTTGGCTGAGTTCATCTGCCTGTTTACTGGAACTGACTGCATTGAATGGAGCTGGGGAGCTAAAGATCCAGATGGATGATTTTGCTGCTGGATATTTAGCCCAGATAAGAGTGGGTCCATTGCATCTATTAAAATAGCAAAGAAAAGTAAAAAAAAAAAATAACCTACTGTAGACAAAACCCACCCCAAAACAAGAGAGGGCAAATTGCTTGCTTGCATTTTCTTACTCTGCATCAAAATTCACGCTCCAGTGTTCCAATTTCTCCAGACAGACAGAACAGGCAATGCTCTAAAGGTTTTCAAATTGTTTGGGAATCCTGAGAAGCCAGGTCTTATCAATTTATAACCTCTACAATAAAGCACAATAGCTCCACAGCACTTGTTACAACAGACTAACGTAGGCCTTCGACACACTTGGAATCGTAGAACCACGCTATTTCTCGAGTTGGAAGGGATCCATAACGATCACCAACTCCAACTCCCTGCTCCTCACAGGACTATCTGAAACTAAACCATATGACTAAGAGTGTCATCCTGACGTTCCTTGAACTCTGACAGGTTTGGGGCCGCTTCCCGGGGAGCCTGTTCCAGGCACCCACCACCCTCTCAGTGAAGAACCTTTTCCTCATGTCCAATCTGAGCTTCCCCTGAGACAGCTTCAGTCCATTTCCTCCTGTCCCGTCGCTGGTCACCAGAGAGAGGAGATCAGCACTCCCCCTCCGCTGCCCCCCTCGAGGAAGGTGCAGACTGCCATGAGGGCGCCCCTCAGCCTTCTTTTCTCCAAGCTGAGCACCCCAAGCGACCTCAGCCGCTCCTCCTGAGTCTCTGCCCTGGAGACCTTTCTCCGTCTGGGTCTCCCTCCTCTGGACACACTCCGATGTCTGATGTCCTTCTATTGAGGTGCCCAAACTGCCCACGGTGCTCGAGGTGGGGCCGCACCAGTGCAGTGCAGAGGAGGGCAGACACTTCCCTCGACGGCTCACGATGCTGTGCCTGATGCACCCCAGGGTATGGCTGGCCCTTTGGGCTACCAGGGCACACAGTTGCCATCAACCCAAACCCGCAGATATCTTTCTGTGGGGCTGCTCTCCAGTCTCTCATCCCCCAGTTTGTATGCATAACCCCAGTGTCAGGGTTATCCCTACCAGTTAAAAAAAGTGGCATAAGAAGGAATTAAGGTAACCAGTATTCTCAGAACTTTTAAAACAGTTATGAAAAATGCCGTCTGTAAGAATAAATACTGCAGAGATCTACAGAAGTTGGCAAGTACTGCCACCATTGTATGGAGGGACAAGTAATAACCCCCTCTCCTTTTCTGCAGTCCCAAAATGCAAGTAAGCTGTACTGGAAGAATTGTGAAGAATAAACCCTAAACATTCACACCCCTCAGATCCCCAGTCCTCAAACTTCCAGTCTATCTACCCCTCCTGAAGAGCGCATGTGCTCAGTCTGCTGCATTTGCTTCCTACCAGAGACATCTGCCTCGTTCAGCCAACCCTTCTCTTACCTTTATCTAAACATAAAGCTCAGTCACAAAATTCTACTGCAAAAATACAGCTGCTGCTGCTCAACGCATTTGAACAAAATACCAAGCAAGCTGGGGACTTATTAGGCACCCAAATTATTTGAAAAGTTTTACCAGATTAATAGGGGCAGAGAGGCTTCCACAGAAAGAATAACTTCCGGAAAGGACAGGGGAAGTACTCCAGGACAATTCTGGAGTACTCTTACGAGTACACGCTCAAGCCTGTGTGCTGAAGAGTAAAAATTCAAGAACATTTTCGGTCAGTACTGTGACTAAATTTTACCACCTGGCTGCGAGGAAGGCCGAGGTGTTCTTGGCTGCAGCTCAGCACTAGCAGCAGTTGCCACCATAGAGGAGGGCACATTTCCACTCTGGGACATCATGACAGCTGCAGCATTGCTCATTCTTACTAAACCTTAAAAAAAAACAGAAATAAAAATCATCAAGTCTTACATAGAGAAGAATTTTAGATATTTTTGTTTTACAAGAAAAAAAATGGCATTTGTTAACAAAACATTTCTTTAGACTTTAAGAATTGTTTGTCTGAAACAACCAGAGGATACCTATCTCCCTCTGAAAGCTTAGATTCCCTGGTACAAAACAAACACGTTAAGGTCATGCTGAAGTTTTTCCTTTAGCCCCAAACCTTTCTAAAGGTTATAGAAGGAAACACTAATGACCCATGAATTATTTCAGCCTGACTTGACACTAAAGTCACAAAGTGATAAGATTGCATCAAAGTTATATATGTACTAAAGTTGCAAAATCTGATACTAGAAAGAAACTGAGGTGTTGTAAGAGGGAGAAATTGCAATGTTTCACTTCCACAGGCTGCTATTCTATAAAATGGTTTATATTATTGACCTGTTGGTTACATTGTTGTTGTATTTATACTGTTTACATTCATATTGTTGACCTGCAGGCAGGAAACGAAGCTCATGATCCCCACAGTGAAGCTCATGATCCCCACAGTGAAGATCAGAGCAGCCACTTTCACAGTAAACCTTTCTTTAAATGGTTTACATTCCTTGTTAAGCATAATGATTTTACTACTGTGTAATCAGGTTTCTACACAGATGAAATGTTCTTTCCATTCCTTCTCATCAACAGCCACACACGCATCTTATATTAACTCTGACAAAAAACGCTCCCAGTTTTTTTTAATTGCTTTAAATCTTAAGACACTAATTAGTTTATTTTGCCTTATGATTCAGCTATTAAAATAAATTACATAGCAGCTTTCTTTTAATTCTTCATAAAATCTGACTTTTGTAGTTTTAAATTACTTATCATGCCTATACAATGCTCTAAAACGTAGTGTAATAAAAGCACACCTCTCCATGAAAATTATTTCTCTATGATCAGACCTCAAGTTTATTAGAAAATAAAAAGAGACTAACAACGCCAGTGTCCCGTCCTTCCCTTAATCATAATAGATTTAATCTAAAATAGTTTATTATTGTACACTGAAAAAAAGGCTTATGCTCACTTTCATAAAGGTAGCCAAACAGAAAACCGTGATAATATGTGCATGTTTCACAGTGAATTCACTGGGCTAGACTCACCTGCTGCAACAGTCTTTAAGTAAAAAAAAAAAAAAAAAAACAAACACCAAAAACCACCCCAAAACAAAACCCCGAACAACCAAACCCTCAAAAAAATCCCCAAACCAACCAATGTGCCTCACCCAAATTACTCCAATGTTTGTGGGACAAAATGCAGCCAATTTAGTTTACATAATGTGGGACGTGGTTTGACAGTACAGAAACAAGAACACACATTAATTAAAATGGCAATTATAATTCTGCAAACAATAGTTGCTCTAATTAGTGAAATTTTATGATGAGCTTAGTAACAAATTTCAAAGTATTTAAGGCTAAACAAATAAAAACCAAAGGAATTTACCTTGTCCCCCTTGCATGGGAAACCCTGACTCCATTCGCACTGCGTTGCTGGCTCCCAGGGGCCCATTGATTCGGACATCCTGGCTTCTGTTTTGAGCTAAAGCTAAATTGATAGCACCTTCCCCTAAAAATAATGCACAGTTTGGGTGAACCGAATGATATACAGCAAAGCAGAATACAGACATTTTCAAAAGGACATTTAAAAGATGTCAGGGAAGGAAGAATGAACTTTACATACGACGCACACTTCAGGACAGTTACGCATCGGACTACCCTTATCTTCCGAAATTCAGTTAAGAAAAACAAACACCATGATGAGCATTAAACGCCCCTGGTTTCATTCTGAGTGTGCTCTTGGACAACTGTCCAGAATGGATACTTTAATTGTGAAATCCACTGAAAACGCGTTTTTAAGAAAGCCCCATAAAAAAAATTAGGGCACGTTCTGCTAGCTAACACTCAAAAAACATTTTTCAGGAGGTTTCCTGATGCTCAGAGGATTTTCAGATGTCATTTTTATTATTAAAGCTATTCTTGAAAGAGTAAAAGTCTTGAGCTACCTTTTCACTGAAGTCATTCTCCAAGTTACTAAACTAGAAGTTTTGCAACATTAACCAAATACACAAAATCGCTCATTGAGTATACCGAAATTTTAGCTCAATGCCTTTGGAAGCAAATTAGGTGTGAAATACCTTCAATTTGAACTGAGAGGATTCCCAGGTCACGAAGCTGTTGGTTATTATTCTGAGCCAGAATTCGCAGCCGCTCCGCAGCTTCACGGGGTATATTGAAGGTAACGCGGACACTGTTCCAAGGCTCTATCTTCTGCAGTTTTAACTTGTTGGAATCTTAAAAGAAAAACCGTCAAAGTCAGCGCAAAGGCAGTTTTCAAACATGTAGGATGAAACAACTTGGTAAAAAAGCACAGCTGAAAAAAACTTAAACGATTATTTGGCTTTGAAAGTCATCAGTGGTTAGTCTCAGGTGCAGGAGATTTCTCCAGCACAGGCGCACAGTGACCCATAGTGCCAAACCGCTGCAGGCAGTTTCCAAAAACCAGCAATACGGACACAACCCAACTGATAACCAATGCAATAGCCAACACAATTCCTTGATAATATTCCTCAAAAATTGAAATATTCTGTGGATACACTACTTTAGAGAGATACTAAATCTGTTTTATTGGCTATTTTTGTAAATCCGTTAATGAACCAGACGGATGTGTGAAAAAAACGTCAAGAATTAAACCTTAATTCTTGAAATATTTGCTCTACAAATGCTTGTGAATCCTTTTTGTTTGTTTGTTTTAGAAGGCCAGTGCCAACAGAGTCCTAGAAGTATTTCATTAATTTCTACCATATTACTTAGTTCTTCTGAATAGGTATGTTCAACCCACTGCAAAGAAAACATATTAAAGTCGTGCAAAATATTTGGTTGCACCTTTTCTGAAAACCTATTCCATATGAGTGTTTCTACATAGATCAGTTGTTTTAAAAGTAACAGGTGGGAATTAGCAAAAAGGTAGGGCAGTCACGTTGGATGTATTTATCTGAAGTGATACCTAACTAAATTATTGCTTCAAAATGCATTTAAAATATAATTAAAAATATATTCCTAATACAGGTTTATAAGCTTCCAGCTTATAGCTTTCTGAAAAGGCAGTCCCTTTGAAACAGTAAACGTTGGCCCAAATTTTGATCAGCCAGTTCTTTCACTGTATCATTAGATTTACTAAAAGTTTGCTAACTTTTTGATTCTGAAGAAACGTGTCATTTAAGAATGCCAATAATTCATTCCTATTTAGGAATCTCTTGTCCTTAACTAATTCACCATGTCCCCTCTGCTGCTACAGTAATGGTGTTGCTAAATTCATCCTCCTTCTGCCTACAAACACATTTTTTGGCTGGAAACATGACAGGAGAAGTTTTAAAACCTCCTTTTGTGGAGGTTTGAACAGTCTTATATGTACTGCTATTAATGTTCCAATATTTTACATATAAAAATTGCATTATCAGTTTCAGTATTTCCAGATATGAGTACTTGAGTTTCTTGTTTTTCAAACATTGCATCTGCTGAGCCTAAACCAATGTTATTTACTAACTCCACATTCTGAATACCCCATTTTGCTCTGAATCAGTTTAAATACCTTGTCATGTTGATAATTTTCAAATTAATTTGGCACTGATTTCAAAAATTCACTTTCTGCTTTCTCAGCTGAGGTCTTATTCCTGTTTATTAATCCTGCCAATAATATTTATAACAAAGCCAGCGCACAGATGCCTCCGTATAATAAAGACGAGTCCCTTCAGCTACAGATTGAATTTGTTTCCATTCAAAAACTACACAATTCATCTGTGGTATCACCACATATCCTTTTACACCAGTAACTATCTGTTAGTTTTATGTCTATTCCAAGTGTTTATAAGATACAGCTCAAAACAGTGGTATTTCTCCATAGTACTTTTATCTTATCCCAGCATTTGATGTCCCCAAGGGATAACAGTAACGACCCAACAACTGACACCAGACCCAACTGACTACAACTAGACAAAATGGAAAGAACAGAACAAAGTGACAAAAAAATTCAGTTTGGTTATTCAGAAGTCACAGGTTATTCTTCTGAAAATGTATTTTACATTATTACAAAACCGTGCAATGCAATGAACAATTTAAAACCTAATAAAGAAAATTAGTTTTGTTTAAACACAAAGACTGCCCGCCTGAAGAAGAAAGGTGGATTCTTCATTGTACGGTGTGATTTCAAAAGACCGTGCAACAGAAGAGCAGCGTGCTGGGATGGCGAGCTACAGTTATCAGGAAAGGCTTGGTTCACGAACAGCAGAAAGAGGGAGAGTGTATGGGCAATTTCACAGTTTTTAGACTGCAGTTATATCACAGAATTGTCTGAGTTGGAAGGGACCCTTACGATCATACAGTCCAACCATCAATCTAATGCTGCCAACACCACCACAAAAGCATGTCCCTCAGCACCAAGTCTTGTGTGTTTTAAGTATCTCCAGGGATGGCGACTCCACCACTTCCCCAGGCAGCCTCTTCCAATGCTTGATGACACTTCCAGTGAAGAAATTTTTCCTAATATCTAATCTAAACCTCCCCTGGTGCAACTTGAGGCTGTTTCCTCTTGTCCTATCGCTTGTTACTTGGGAGAAGAGATGAACCCCCACCTCTCTCCCCCCTCCCTTCAGGGAGCTGTAGAGAGTGAGAAGGTCTCCCCCCAGCTCCTCTCCTCCAGGCTGAGCACCCCCAGGTCCCTCAGCCGCTCCTCATCACACTTGTGCACCAGACCCCTCACCAGCTCCGCTGCCCTTCTCTGGACATGCTCCAGCGCCTTGGTGTCTTTCTTGTAGCGAGGAGCCAAAACTGAACACAGTACCTGAGGTGGGGCCTCACCAGTCCTGAGTACAGGTGGACAATCACTGCCCTAGTGCTGCTGGCCACACTAGCCCTGATACAAGCCAGGATGCTGCTGGCCGCCATGGCCACCTGGGCACACTGCTGACACCATACAACACCATGCCAAGTCAGATCAGCGCTGCTGTGGTCCCAGTCTCCAAGGCTCTTCTGGTTATGTGTTCCTGCCACTGCACTTAAGGCAACCCGCCTGGCTTTAATCTGTTTCTAGAGCATACTATACTCATGGCAACAAATTAAGCTGTTAACCTGACTGTTCAAGTAATATCAGACGAGGAGCATTGCTGGGGAAACTGGCGGTGGGGAGGGAGCACACCATTGATCCAAGAGCACTGACCCAAGCCATCATACCGCCGCACACTTACCAAGGCAGGGCTGTCTAGTAACAAAGATTTTACTTGTACAAGCAAGACTACATGACTGAGCAGCTATAAGTAATTGTTGTAAGACTCTTTGCAAAGATGCTCAGACAGGGGACAGATGTCTTTTTCCAGATCTAGATGTGCTGGTAGAAGATGCTATTGTCCCAAAAGTCTGTCATCGCTCGCTAGCTATGTAACTGTCCCCAGACCTCGGTGGGCGTACGGTGGTACATGAGAGCACTCCACGTCCTCCATCAGAAAAAAAATGTAAATCAGGTAGGGTAGGTCAATGCAGCAGCTAAGGGGCAGTAACATCTTGAACTGACACAGAGAGTGAACCTATTCTCAGATTAACTGCAGTGGTTTAAATTGGATGGGTTCGGTAGTAAAAAACACCTTGCGTGGACAAGCCTGGTTTCATTTTCATATAACAGAGGACTGTGTAATGCAGGGAAATGAAAGAGGAAAAAAAACTCAAATAAAACATGGGAACTGAACAGGAATAAATAAACTCACTAATGAAATCAGATTTAAACAATGAAACAACTGCAGAAACTTGTACTCTGCGTTTCAAAGAACACCTCCCAAATTCACTAAGAATAACCCCAACAAATCTTATTACAAACTAAGTAACTCAAAACCAATATAATACAAGCACCCTGACTATGTAAATAAATATTTCAAGGACAGTTGAAAAATGACAAGAAGGTACATTACCCATGTGTAGAAGCCCAGGCACATTCTCCAGTATGATGTCTAGTTTCTGCTCAAAGTCTCTGTCACCTATATTTCCTTTAAAAGCTACAAAGATCGTGGAATCCTCAGGAGCAGCCTCCTGTTTCAGTTCATCTTCCTCCAGTCCTGAATCAAAATCCACCTCTAAGTCTTCCATAGCTGAGGAGCACAAGGAGGCATATGTATCTTTTAGGTTAGGTAGATCATCCAAAACCATTCTTTCCAACAATGGGAGTCTGTCAGACGTTAATATGATGCTTGGAAGGGAAAAAAAAAGAATTATACTAAGTATAATAATAAGTGCGTAAAGACATTAACAACTGCTTTCAACAGCACATAAGGTCACCGACAGAACAACCTACCGAGTGACCCAATGCTAGGGTCTGTGACACAAACTGTGTGACTTCGAAAACCATGGCCATTGCAGTACCCAAGCTGCTCATCCACCAGAACAAACAGAAGTGGTTTCCTGACAGAATCCTGCTGCACGTGACTTGAGAAGTATTCCAGTTGACCTAAACTATAGTCAGGTAGAAGGGAGGAAAAAAAAATAATTAAAAAATCAATTACATTCATCTCCATAGCATACAGAGGACATGCAAGTGGCCAGTACCAACTGTGCAGTGCCTGACTGCCAGGAAATAATAAGGCTCACAGCAACACTTTAACTACATAAAGACAGGAAAAAAACCACCAAATTTAGTTTTAGGGACCGCAGATGCAATAGGCACTTCTTTGTCCAGCAAAGCAGTAGGAAAGCCATAGCATTTTTTCCAGGAGAAATTTAGCATTTGACAAATATTTTACTCACATCCAGGGAAATCTCAGGCATATTATGTCCTCTTCTCCAAGTTTGTAAAGAGGTGTTTTCAGCTGCTTATGCACATTACAACCTGAAATTTGCTCCCCCTGCGCTAGCCCACAACAACCCCCGTGCCCCTGTTGAGCTCAGATAAGAATGAATTCCATAAATCAAGTTACACACCTGATGTTTTTTACTTTATAAAATGTCTAGACATTGCAATAAATGTTACTTGACATTAGGATAGTAATCTAAGCTGTTATCTGTACAGATGTACAACCTATGATAAGTTACCCCTACAACTATGGTGAACAATACTGATGTTTAGCTGAGCTAGACATTTTGCCACTCCAACACAAGCCGTTACACTGGCTACGGCATGAACTCCTCCAGGCGAGACCTCTATGCTCACCCTCAACGTTTTGCAACTATTGCTAAAAGATTAAAACCACCTACAGCAACAGTCAAAGCTGACGTCAAAACCAAAAAAGGGACCTGTTCCTGACCGCCACTGTCAAAACCAAATCAATTCCACAGCCAGGACTGTCAAGACCTCATAACTCCAAAGCTGTCGGTATTCAGCACAGCCCACCAAAAATGTTCCATTCAGGATGACATACCCTTGAATAGGATACAGATCAGGGGTTTTGGCAGAGGTTCAAGTTCCCAACACAAATTAAAACCACAACTCTGACATTAAAGATACCGGCTGCAGATACCGCCCAGAAAACAGCCTTTTTTAAATAAAAAAAGATAACTGTGTTCGACAAGCTTAAATTCAGCTCTACGTTGTTTGTATGCTCGCATAGCATTGCTTAAGGGACAATATTTCAAATGAAAAAAACCAAGGACTAGGAAGTCACCAAATACCCACAGCTTTTGGTCAGGTCTCTACGCACACACTTACTGTCATTTTGCAAAATCAGATTTTGTTCTCCCTTGCAACCCTACACCACCCTGGGCAGGCTACATGGCATTCACGAACAACCACCTATTTTACACACAGTTACACCCTCTTCATACCACAGCATCAGGCCGTCATTCTCAAACACAACTCCAATCTCGGATTAAAGCAAAGGCAATTTTGTCTCACAAGCTCTTCTGCAGTCCTACAACAGGAAGTGAGTAAAAATGTTTCGCGGTCACTGATCTACTTCCATAGTGCTTTCGTAAGTTACTTATTATCACCACAGAATTTTTAAAGATGGGGGATAGAGACAAAAATTTTAAAACATTCATTACCAGGTGAACATGGAGACAATTAATTCTTCTTTTTTTCCCCCAGGCTCCTTGCTGCTCAGCTCTGTAGCTAAATTGCAAGTCTGAATGCACCTCCATGCAATCAAACTACTCAGTTTCATGCCAGGTGCCCAGAAAATGAGAATGACAATCAACAACCAACTGTGAAAAGCTGTTTTAATTGATTTTCAACCACAATTTCTTGGACAGGGAACTTCCTTACCAGAGCTGGCGTTACACCAACCAGGAGAGAATTTCTTCTCCTTCTGCATTCCTACATCATTCATTACACACACACTGACTTCAGGGAGAAAGGAGCTGGGAGTCCTACACACATTCTCTTTTTAACGAGCAAGCACAGTCATTCTGTGCACTGAATGAGGCAAGCATCCTGTGAAACACAGGCACTATATTTTGAAGAAAATTACATAGAAAATTATTTATCTGAAAATCTTGAGTAAGTTTTTCAAGGAGAGAGCTCTCAGCTCAATATACAGGCTTTCACGTGTTGAAAAAGCACAATTACTTCAAGGGGATGGGGTGTTCCACCGGCAGCAAGAAACATGACTACTTCTGACAATCCCTGGCACCAAAGAAATAAAACTTTCTCTATGAGAACAGAAATATTTCAAATCTTTTTTTGAACGGCAGTGTCCGAAGCATCCGTCCTCTCTATGAAGGAGCAGAAGACCCCCAAACTGCTTAAAACGTGGTTTTAAAGACCTCATGAAAATGCTGCAGTTTAGACCAGATTCTACCAAGCTCGCCTCAAAGTGCCAAAATCTGACAGGATTTGCTGAAATTATGGTCATTCATAAACACCATTAAATTACAGTTCGCTAATTTGCAAAGGACCACAGGGCTTGTTCCATGTGACTCAGACAATCATAGGACTGCAGGGAAAGCTTGAGTTAAGAAAAAAAGCAAAACAAAACAGGATTGAGCTTTAAATCTTACTTTCTGGATAAGCACATGCATCTACAATTCCCTTTGCATTTTTTTTTTCCACATTATGCCTCTCAGGGATCTCTGCTACATCCGTCTTTCCTCTCTCCCTCTCAAACACACACAGTTTCAGTCCATTCCTATATTCAGGTATAATTTATCTCAAGTATGACAGGAGGAAGTAATGATTTGCAAAATCTTCCTCTTCAGGCAGAGCACAGCACGCCGACCATCTCCAACCAAATGAATCCCAGCTGCATCCCTCGTCCTAACAAATTCTGTAATCTCCTGGTTATGGGGTTGACTTCCATAAATCTCGGGCCAGCATGTCACCATAATTAGCGTGTACCTTCGCTCAACACTCTTCCACATAAACACAAAAAGCCTTTAGCATAAGCACAGACAGGCAAAACTCTGGTCATTCAACAATTCCTGTAAAGTAGATGAACTCCCAGCGGGCGACAGAGTACGTCTGACGAGCAAGAACCATGCCTGAATTGATCCGCACAACCCCAGCACGTTTCATGAACTTGAGCGCTCATGCTCCCATGGCAGCACAGAACGGCCTCTGAATATCACACCCCCCCCTTCCTGCCCTTGCACCCCATTGTTTTAGAGTTTCCAATTTAGTATTTCCTATCACACAATTGTTTCTGGAAACTCAGAGCAAGTCCAGCGCTACCACGTGGCAACCACCTACCCACGAACCTGGCCTGGGACAGGCTACAGCAGCATGAAAAGTATTATGCCTGTTTATTATAAAGTTAGTCTTATTCACTATAATCTATTCATTAAAAATATGTAACTGAAGTAAGAGAGATGGGGATAAACAGCCAGATAACAGACTAATAACAAAAATGTACCTGCAGTACGGTATGGGGGTAGGGGGTGGCGAGGGACAGCCCATGGAGACGGGAGAGCCCGCACCCCGGGCTGCTGGAGGCTGGAGCTCCTAGGTACGCTCAGCATATGGATAAAACAATTGATCGACTAAAATGTGCAAGACCGAGACTGTCCGGTGGTAGAATTCAGGTAGGATACAGCGATCCCACAGCCTAGACCTGGGCTGATGGACAGCGGTTTGTCACACCATGCCTTGTGCCCCACCAACAGCCCTGATAGTAAAAGGAAGGCTGCACGACAAACCCAGCGCCGTCTCACCGGGCAATACTTAGAAAATCCCATCCAGTCCCTCAGAGAGATGGGATTAGAGGAAAGTCTGAAACAGCCGGTTGTCGCGAACTGGGGAGCAGCTGAACAGCGGAAAGCCAGTAGGCTCTGGAGTGCCAGCACCGCCAGATGGAAGCGCTGGTCCCTTGGGTTAAAAAAAAAACAAAGAAAGAGGAAAAAAAATCAAACCAAAACAAACCCTGTTACCTTGATATCCCAAGATCCACTAAACTGACCCAAACTTATGGTTATGTCCATTTGTTTCTTAAACAGAACCTGAAACTCCTTGTGTTGCTGTATTCTAACCATGGCACTACGCAAAGCACGGAAGCCAAACCAAGGCTATGTCTAATAACTTGTCCCAGGTTTTCTGCGACACAGTCTATGGATTTATACGTTGTTTATACATTTCGGGCAACTCAGAATAAACACTTTCACAACTGATGTCACACCAGAACACGCACCCTCTCAAAACAAATATGCAGGGAACCTGATTAAATAAAAAATACTCAAATACTGCTCTACGCCTGAGAAAGTACTCTTCCAAATTACATTGAAGACTGGAAAGGGTGAGAGCAGAAGGAAGGCTGGACTGATGGCCTTCGCTAGCAGATGGCAGAAGTTAGCACTGAGCAGGGTCCTCATCCTCACACTGACCGTTATTTAAAGCTACAACAGGGAAGAGGAAGACAAATGAGTCCAGAAATGAGACTATAATCAAGTCGCTTGGGGAATCCAGAACTGAGAGGGAGGAGAAAAAGTCTTTGATAGCAGTAGCAACATAATTTCTGAAACATACAGAACCCTCCTTGCTTCTGCCCTCACTGAAAAATGGTTTTCAAGCAACTTAATGAGGGGAAAAAAAAAAAAAAAAAGAAATCAGAAAAAAAAGCATGTCTTGAATAATACACTGGAAAATTTTCTTGTTTCCTTTGTTTTAGGTGCCAGTGAGAAAATACAGAAAGGTATTTAGTAAGTTTTTCAGAATGGGGATGGAGGAGTTTCAGCGTTGTCAGAATACTGTTGAGAAGATGGCTTTCTATTAATACATAACACGCACACACATGCACCCTCACAGGCGTACCTTTAAAGTGTACCACCTATAAAACCCAGAAACACTCTCACCATAACACTGTTTTTACTGCAGATTTGTTAACAGTGCGTTATCCTCCTATAACCATTTCAACCGTTTTGTTGTCTAGAACAGCTATCTTGAAGCTTGTTAAATCTGACCGATGGATAAACCTATACACACACAACCAGTCTACAATACAAAGAATAAAATGACGTAATTGGTTTTGGCAAAAATACACAAAAAAGACTTTTAAACAAGTTCTAGACAAGTGTCATATTGTTACATAAGGAGATTAAATAAGGTGTAGAACCACTGTTACAATATGAAAGAATACCTAAAAATAAACTTGAACATGCAGTAAAATTTCCTCTGAAACAACTTAGCTTGGGCTAGTTCCAGTAACTGGGAACTTCAAACTTTGGCATTAAAGAGGGATAACACCACGAAAGTGTCCCAAGTGTCCTCTTTGGGAGGAAGGTTTGAGAACAGCTACAAACCTGATGGCCCATAACCCTCTACGGCAGACTGAAAAATCAGCTCTGGAGACAGCCCGGCCCTCAAACACACAAACATTATAGGCAAGGACCTATTGTTGGACAGTTAGGAGGAGAACGTAGAAGAACAAGAGATATTCAAATGCAACCCAAGCTTATTTTACCTACCAAAACAAATTCCACAACTTCAGTACTTTGTGGCATGCAACAGATCTTCAGGTAATTCCAGACTGGCAAACATGGTTAAACAGCAACTCCCAAAAATGTAACCCTGAAAGAAAACCATCACGTTTCATCAGACAATGATGCAAAATAACAAAAATGCTGAATATAACACAGTGAATACCTTAATTTTTAAGACGCAGTTTTGCACCAAATCCAGTCTCTCCTTAGTAATGTAAAAAGCACTTGCTACTATATTCAAATATTAACAGCAAAAACTGAGGATCTAGAAAAATCAACTTTTCATTACAGGCAAAAAACTGAATTCTCCCTTTGGCTGGAAATAATGTTATATCCTTCTAAGCAGGGCAAGTTTCATCTAGAATAATGTATTTATTTAAGTCTTAAGATAAACTCTCCTAGATTAAATTCATCTTCAGAAAAGAGAAGCTGGCAGAAGGTGGATGCGCTTCAGCTCATCCTAAGTAGGCGCCTAAAGCGGTGCAGGTCAAGCTTGTTCCAGAAATACATTACAAGCCCACAGGACCACCTCAGATGGGCATTTTATTGCAGATGGCCAACAAAGCAAGGTGAATCCATCCCCAGAACCTGTTCCTGTTCACGGTCTCCTCAAGTTGCACTCAAACCTCTCAGGGTAATGAAAACACAGCAGTAAAGCTAATGGCTTCAGCGAAAACAAAACACCTCCCCTCAAATCAAGAGGATTTCTATTAACATCCCGGTGCTGTTTTTCAAGCAAATTTTCTGCTTGCGTGCCAGCCTGCGCATCAGCGGGGAAGAGGACTACCCAGAACCAAAGCGGGGAAGCAGAAGAGGGAAGAAGACTGAGAAAAACAAAGCAGAAATTTGCCATCTTCTATCTAGATGACAAAGTAAAACCGCTTTAAAAGCCTTTGCGCTGTGCCACAGCTGCTGCACTCCTGCCAGCCCTGCAACTCCAACAGAAGGAATGAGCATTCACATTAAATCCCATCCTATATGCTTTGTAGCACTTTTACTAGTCATCTAACACTTTTCAACCTCTGGTATCTTCTTGTATTTCTAAATAAGCGTTGTAATTCAAGCAGCAGTATGGTGCCAAGTAGAAGACCTGAATGGCTAAAACATAAGCAGTAACTTTGCTGTTTCCAGCTATATGCAAACCCGCCTCAATCCCATGGTCGGACACCAAGGTGACAAGCAAAACCACGATCTGAATTAAGAAGTTTTAATATTGTTTATTAAGTGTAAACCAAAACTGAAAAAAAAAAAAACCACCCAAACCTTTCCACATTCTATAGCAGATACTGCATTAGTCCTATTTTTTTCCACCCTTTTTATAAAAGGATGTTCCACTGACTATTTGAGATGGCCTAAAATTGAGCCATGTAACAAACTGGCTGGTTATCTTAGCTGTGCTAAGAGTTCATGCAAAAGGACAGTCTTTACTTGCCCAGTATAAGCTGGTTTTAAGAAGCCCTAAAAACCAACAGACATCAGCCCCCGTCCAAACAGCCCAGGCCTCAGCACGGCAGGGGCCACGGCTAACGGCTGCTGAATCGGGGGGAAAACCAGCTGAACTCCTTGGTGCAAGGAACCGAGAGGCTTTTTGTTCCTCCAGTTCTCCCTTCCGAGGGGAATGGCGACCCTCCCTCACCACGGGTGGAGGGTACGAGACAGTCTGCAGACACCCAGATGCTCCAGAGAAGAGAGGACTGGGAAAGATGGGCTGCCCCAGCAAACTCCAGTAAGAAACCAAGGCTGGTCAGCCCGGGCTATGGGAAGAGGAGCAACTAATTGCTGCTGCCTCCATTCCTGTTGTACACATGAGATGATACCAAATTTAGTTAAGGAAAATAACTAATCAACATTGGTTCATTAACTCCAACTTTCATCACAATGAGTTATGTGATAGAGAGCATTGAAATGCTGAGAGACTGAATGGGTACCTCAACACACACCAAAGAATCCATAAAAACAGCCCTGGGAAGTGTTCCATCTAGAGAAAGAGTTTTGTTTAGAGCTTATGCTTTCCCAAATGTCAAGAAAACCAAACAAGTAAGCGTACAGGAAAGCAGGCTTTGTTCACTCATCCCGACACAGAACCACTCTCCCCTGTTCTGCTGCCCTCCCACAGCCCTCAAGCATGACATACCCAAACCCAAATGTTTCTGACAAGGAGAAAATTACAGCTAGTTATAATGCATATGACCTTCTGCAGTGATATGTCTTCATGTCTTTTGATAGCAGGTTTAGTGGAACATTGGTGTTAAAGTTTCACAGAGTTTGTGGAAAACCCACAACTCATGCCAAGCAGCAACGGACACATCTCAACCGAGCCATTAATTTTTATTTCAACAGGATTTGACCGATGAGATCATCAGGGTTGCTTTAAAAAGCAAGATGATAACTCTAGAATGAATTTTAACTGCAGCTAAGGTAGCCATGTAGAAATTCCCACTTTCGGTAGCTGAGATATCAACACAAGGCAGCTGCTGGTCTTCTCCCTAAGTCACAAGTTATCTCGGAATCAGCAATTTTCTTAGAAGCTGTAGTCTACACAATGTAATATTTGATCAATCAGTTCCCATTAGCTGAATTATTAATTTCACATGCTAAGGATATTTCCATTTGGAAGAAATACACCATAGCTTGTAACAGATGAACACAGTGACAGAGCTTTGCAGTATGAAACTTTTCACAAAGATCCATCAACACAATCAGCAAACAAGTAAAATGAGACGCTATTGAAAAATCAGACACATCTTGACAAGAAACTATATTTTATCTTGTTTTCCAAAGGCTATGAGAAAACTCCTTATCAAGCAGCAATCTATTTGGTGTTTGTGTTGCGATGAGCTTTTTATTTAAAGTTGAATTTAACCATTACCAAACCTTTCTGAGCTGACATGACCCACAGGTACTCCTTTATCACCAAATTCTCACGGAGCTTCATAAATGCTGATATAACCAGTCCAGGTGTTCCTGAGATTACCAGTCCTGAACTGTTTGACTGAAAACTGCACATCTTGTTTACTGCAATATTCTTCCTTCTTACATGTAATAAAAGTCTAGGAAATTCCACTGATGTTTTTAAAATTCTGAAATGTTATAAAGTATGAAGAAAAGATTTAAGCTAAAACAATAATAAGGGCACTGTTTTACCTAATAAAAAAAAAATACCTTCATATAACAGAAGTAGGTATAGCTTTTGTTAAAAATCAAGATTGTTCTGAGAGTTTGCTGTTTGTGTAAAAGCTCGCGGCATATTTTGTGCTGCTTTGGGCTTTTGGAAGAATCAAATTTCAGAAGTGTTATTTATTGTCACTACTGCTATTAAGAACCACAGAATCGCTGGTAAAACCAGTGGGTGCAGCAGAAGTAGGCAGCAATGCATTCTTGCAGGGATGGGAAGAGCACCCAAAAAAACCCTTAGAAGGAACACCTTCCCCTGCTGCAACCGAAAAGATCAGACACTATTTCTTGTCCAGTATTATTCTTAACTGAGCCTCACTAAAAAAAAAAAAAAAACAAAAAAACTGGTAATGTTTTTGCCTTGGGAGGTTCAGCTCCTTCGGCCATAGTCCCAGGACAGCCACTGCTAACTCCTCGACTTCGCTGGGAACGAGACCCATCAGAACAGCCAACGTGAGCCTCGGACCTCATCTCTCACATGCTCCCCACTCACTGCCGGGAAAAAACATGGTATTACAGATGCCAAAAGTTCCAATTCATCGGGAAGCAAGGCAGAAATATCTCTTCACATTTTCCTTGGATCATCTGGGGAGGAGGGAGGCCGGTGAGAGCACGCCTGCTCACGTGTACGCAGAACACAGAGGCTTACATCTAATTCAGTCTCTGTAAGTACTACCCAGAAACCATGATGAGAAACGCAATCTCGTACCAGCTGCACAGTCTTGGTAGGCCATTTGATTTTTTTAAAGAGTACAAATTAAAATGAATGCATAGGACATGGAGAATTTAACAACACGCATCTGTTGGTGGGAATAAGATCATTCCCTTTCATACATCAAATCTCATCAGGCTCCCACATATGCAACTCATTACAAGCAACTTCCAGTCCCAAATTATCGGTTAACCCGGAGACAAATGAATTTAGACAAGGCATCATTCATCTCCTGTACTTTTCAACTTTCATACAAATCCGATCCAAACCCCTGTGCAGGCCTATGCTTCAAGACTACTCATTCAAGCCAGAGAAGCGGGCAACAGTCCTCACGGTTCCAAACAGACAACAGCTCTCATGAGCTGTGGAGACCCCTGCGTGCCCCCCTTCTTCACCCCAGCTCCCAAACCAGCTACACGGCCACATGCACTGGTCACCTTTCTTTTTTCCGAAATCCATAAAGACAGGCTATTTTCTGTGACACAACCTCAAGGCTGCAATATTTATATGATAGAATTCGCTTCTTGCTTCTATTTTTAACAACAATAGCAGGTTTTGATGTGCTATTCGGAGCGCAGGTGGGATGCTGTTAATAGCGTCAACAGAGGACACACTGGATGGAAAATGACCCCAAACAGCCTGAGAAAAATCCCAGGCTCCTGGACCTTAGGAAAACTTCCGCTACTATCCCTCTGTGTAATCCAAAGCTTAGATGAATTTTCAACTCCAGCAGCATCACTGAAGGGACTTTTTTCCTTCCTTCTAACTTGTCAGGACACTAGACAATCTGAGCTTCATACACCCATCTCAAGCCAAACCTTCAGCTATCGATGCGTCCAAACTAAGGCACATGCTGACTATGTGGCTGAAATGCTCAGTTATCTTCAAGGGGCAGTTCCTACTGCAGAACATCACTGATCCGCTCTGCGGGGCATAGCGGAGTACGTAACAGTGTCAAGACAAAACACAAAATATCCACCGCTTCAGTAAAGCAAAGTTGGTCATCTCCCTATCGAAAAACATCTCACTTGAAGTTTGACAACACACCTTCCCTGCCTCAGGTCTGTGTCATCTAGGATGATTTCTCCTTCCGCTTCTGCCCCCTAACTTTTCCCAACCCTACACGTTCTCTCCCATTGCTTCTGTTATAGCCCAGTGTTAAGGAACAAGTTTATGCTCGGACCCAGTTTTTGCAATACACCAGGTTAAGTCTCGCTGTTCGGTGGCCTCCATGCTCACGGGCGTTCTGCTCACTATATTCTCTCCATGCCACAGCATCGGTGTTTCTCAATAGCGACCACAAGGTTTTGAAACGGACACCACCATCACGCCTTCTGCCCTTCAGAGGTACACTAGTGACCTACAAAATTTCAATATTCCCAATGCGATCAAACTGTTACAGCCACGTTAACTCTTCAATGTCTTCAGTAGCAAACTCTCTGCCACTGCAAAGCTATTCAATGTAGTATGTCTCTGTACCTCAGTTGTAACTCCAGCTTCCATCCAAATGCAATCAATATGGCATTAGAAAGTAAAAATATACTGTAAATCTGTTTAACAGTTTAGTTATCAGTTTGAAATATTAAACATCCACTACAAAGACATGCAACCTTTGACAGTATCAAACAGAACAAAGAGCGGCATCATGACTGTTCAGCAGAATTTATCTCCACATCCCCGTATATTCAAGTATTTAAGCCACTAAAAAAAGAAAGCACTAATGCTTAGTTTAGAGATACACGGAGGGCTGGATTTCTCAGGTTTCCACACACACAGTTGTTTTTATTTTAAGAAAGCACTTATTTTTTTTACTAAAATAGTGTAAAATTACTGCATCAGTTGGAAGCCTGTTGTAAACAACCCCTCCCTGCAAGCCCTATAGAAGAACAGGCTTCCCAGAGAGAACGGTTGGAAAGCGCTGCCGGGACTTTTTCCAGCCAAAATCCGAAGCCTAACAGAATACCCTTCTGCAGGTTTAAAATATTAAGAAATGCCATTTCTCAAGAGAAGATCAGGTCTGTGTGCACCCTCACCCCATTTTAAATTTTTTGTCTTTCCTCACAGGAGAGTCAGGACACAGCATTGCTGTGAAAAGTGGCCAGCTAAGTTCCAAAGGCAGCCACCCGGATCAATGAGTATTTGAAGAGCGTATAAATTTCTAACAAACACCTCGATGTCTTGCTGTAGGTAGTGCGTTTAGTCCAGAGGCTCGCAGACCTGGCCATTTTGGATATGTGCCTTGAGACCTGTGTTTCTCTTCTGCATACAGAAGCCGGGAACTCTTGCTGTAAGTGGAAAAGAGCTGCTAAATCCAAGAGTTGCAGTGATTACGCACAGCGACCTTGAAAATGCCAAATTTGTTCTCTCTGGCTGCTTTCTCCTATGTGAAATACTGAAAGATGCTTCAGCTACATAAAGAACCAGCCAAAGAGAGCACATCACACAATAATTATAAATACTAACAAGAGGCACTGTCTTTCTTCTAAGAAAACTCAAATGAGTAAGTTTTTACTATAGTTTTCAGTTAGGGGAATGAGCACAAACGTGTGTGTCTGGAAGGTGATGGATCGTGGAGAGACAAAGCTCATAAAGCTACGATTTGCGGCAGCTTTCAGAACCGCAGCGAGGTGAGCGACAGAAAAGCTCGCTACTTCCCAGTCCCCTAAAAAGCTGAAGGAATCAATCCTGAGTTTTCTGAGATGCTCTAACAGTAGATGAAATTCAGGGAAATGTGGAAATGAAACCGAGGGAGTAAGTTAGAAGCCTTTCTCTATTTTAAAGAGTTACCGAGGAATTCAAACAAAAGCTTGGGTTCAACCAAACGTCAGCGCATCCTCGCTGACATCTCACAAAGCCGTCAACGCCCGCAGGAGCTCAGGGACTGGAAACTAAAATCAGAAACAGCCTCCTCAGTCGAGGAGC
>NW_009648638.1:857326-860163 GCF_000708025.1 Charadrius vociferus
GGGTCCGTCCTCCCGCCGCGGGGAGGGCCGCGGTGTCGCCTCCCGTGGGGACGGCGGCGTTGGGCATCCGCTGCTGTACCCGACCGAAAAGTATTTCCTGGAGGAAGTTTTAAGAAAAAAAAAAAAAGAATTAAGGCCTTTCTAGAAAATGACGAGGAAAGGGGGTTGGTCGTTCAGAAGGATTTTAATTCAGAGGAACTTTTCGTCTGAAGGTTTTGGTCTTTATAAATATCAATGAATTTTATTTCCCCTCACCACGGCGGAGGTGGGAAAGAAGCCAGAGAGTGACCTGATACGCCTTCAGCCCTGCTGAAGTTTAATTAAAACTCTGTTGAGCTGGTTAACGAGCAGCCCCGCCATCCCCGGTTGGGTGACGCTCCCCAAAAAGCCACCGCAGCACCTCGGGGGCTTTACAGCAGCAACGGGTCCCACAGAGCAGCCGCTGGCCACGGAACCCTCCCGTTTGCCTCTTACTACAAACCTTTACTGTGAGAATAAGTTATATCCTTCAAACTTGATTGCAAGAAATGGTAAATTAATCTAAAAAGGCAGCGGCACTGCAGAAATGTGTGATTTTTCTCCTGTTGGTCATTGCATTAAGCAGAAAGCTGTTCCCCGGCGGTGGTAGAGAAAAGAAACACATGGCCATTACTGTTTAAGGCCATTCAAATCATCAAAAGTCCTTTGTGGGGAAAAATAAAGACTTTGCTCCTGCCGAAAGAAGTCTGATGGATGTTAGTGACTGCAGTCAGTTCTGCTGGCATCGGGGGGTGGGGGGGGGCCTCGGGGGGCCAAAAAGACCCCAAAACAAAACAGAAACCAAAACAACAACAACAACAAAAATTAAAATCATGAACGTCACGGTTAGTGTGTTAATTTTCTTAATAATTAAGTGGTGGTGGTGCTTGCAAAGCAGGGAGCAAACCCCTGTTGTTTCCTTTGTGCTTGCATCCCTGAGGCTCCCCGCCGGCGGACGGGCATTCCTTCTTCCCGAAAAGATCGTTCTGTTCGTGCCTTTTTCTCTTCTCTGGTCCTCGGCATAGGGGACCCCACCTCCAGCCCTGCTCCACCATGTGACAGCTGGTGTCACATGTTTCGTGAGCCCCCCGGGACCCCTCAGGGGTGCGGGAAGAGGAGCGGAGCATCACAGCAGAGTGTTCGCTGCCTGTGTGTGTCCATGGGGCAGGTCCTGTCTGTGGCAGGGTGGAGGTTGCCGTGCTTTTTCCTCTGCTTGTGCTTTACCCGAGATTACCTTTCCTCCCCACTTGTCTTCATGCTTTCCCTTGTTTCAGGAGATGCTTCTTAACCTTAACCCAGCAGTGTTTAACTTCTTCTTCTTCCAGCCTGATCGTCCCCATCATGTTTCCCCCTCCGGCGCAGGTAGGTCAGAGCGCCGCTGCCAAAACTTCCCCGTGTTTGCCGCCAATGCTGCTGTGTTTGTCATGCAAGATTGTCCTTCAGTTTATTTTGTTTGCTTGTGTTTGTATGTATTATCTCTGTTAATACTGGGCACATCTCGCGGACCATAGCAACCAGGAACATGTACAACGCTATTTTTCTGGACGCAGAGTATGGAGGTGTCTCCCGAAGCTCTGCTCCGCTGTGACTTTCCGATCTGGGCTTGAGAGGTGCTGCAGGGATAACTTTGCCGTGCTGACTCACACATGGAGTTTGCAAACAAGCCCTTCCCTCGTTAGCAGCTTGGTGCCTCGTATATCCACTCAGCGCTTGGTAGCATACTGCTTCTGGTGACTTTTCCTTGTGCTGCTGCTCAAGGTTGGGAAAGACCAGAACTGGCACAAACTCTGTGTGATTAAAATTAATCCCCATCCTCTGCAAATAGCTTTGCCACAAGTGTAAGGAAGGTAGAGCTGAAGGGACACCAGAGTGACAGGACACAACCGAGGACCCTTCTGAAACATCTCTGGTGAGGCATCTGGTGAGACCCCACCTGGAGTACTGCGTCCAGCTCTGGAGCCCCCAACATAGGAAAAACATGGAGCTGTTGGAGCGGGGCCAGAGGAGGCCCCAGAGATGCTGGGAGGGCTGGAGCCCCTCTGCTGGGAGGACGGGCTGGGAGAGTTGGGGGTGTTCAGCCTGGAGAAGAGAAGGCTCCGGGGAGACCTTAGAGCCCCTTACAGTGCCTAAAGGGGCTCCAGGAGAGCTGGGGAGGGACTTTTTACTCGGTCATGTAGTGATAGGACGAGGGGGAATGGCTTCAAACTGAAAAAGGGGAGATTTAGATTAGATATCAGGAAGAAATTCTTTCCTATGAGAGTGGTGAGGCAGTGGCCCAGGTTGCCCAGAGAAGCTGTGGCTGCCCCATCCCTGGAAGTGTTCAAGGCCAGGTTGGACGGGGCTTGGAGCAACCTGGGCTGGTGGGAGGTGTCCCTGCCCAGGGCAGGGGGGTGGAATTGGATGATTTTTAAGGTCCCTTCCAACCTAAACCATTCTAAGATAGTGCCCTGCCTCTCTGAAAACCAGCCCTGCCTGCCAGAACTCTCCCTTCCCTGCCCAGTGTGCAGATGTCCACCACTGAAGTACTGAAGGTCTTTCCAAAACCACTGGGATGAAAATACCTGGGTGCTACAAGAGCTCCTCCCACTCTGCCTGATTCTTTGCAAAGCCTTACAACATCTTCAGTGTTATGGACGTGTTCATGAAGGAGATGCAGGCTCCACCTCATGGTGTTTACCAAGTCCTGACTCCCCTTTCTCTCCGACCAGTGTTGGGACCGGCTCGTGGAAGCCCATGGAGTGTGTGCAGCGGGTGGAAGGAGTTTTTGAGATTGTCCCACCGGGAGGGACCCCGCAGCCACAGGGAGGGTCCACCCCCCC
>NW_009648638.1:860360-882513 GCF_000708025.1 Charadrius vociferus
GGGGCAGCAGGGGACCCTCGGCCCTTCCTGCGCCACGCTGGCAGCGTGGCTCTAACCACCCCAGCCACCCCAGCAGCATCGGCCCCCGTCCAGCCCGGTGCGAGCACAGCAGGCTCCAGCCCCTCTCAGTGTCCGGGCACTGAACGGGACAGTGATGGGGACAAAACGGCACAGCTGAGGGGCCGCAGCATCCTCGTCCCCTCGCCTGCAGGATGGCGGTGGCAACTTCTGCCTCGTCCCCCCTTTAGGTTTTTATACGCAGCGATCAGTGCTCAATGCGCACAGGGGAAGAGAAAAAAGCTCGTGAAGAACTGTGCTCATGAATGGCATCGAGCCTTTGTGAGAAACACTGACAAATTGAGCTAACACTTAATTTCTGAGCGTGTCTCCAGCTTATCCCATGTAAAAACCAGTATATGTTGATGGGGAGCAATGCCAAAGTAGGCAGAGACAAGCTGACCGCTTTCCACATCATAATAGTCACATTTGGCAAAGGCATCTCTTTTTTTTCTTTTCTTTATTTTGTTTGGGTTTATTTTATTCCTTTAAACATTTTCTTTTTTATTTTTCTTGGCCACTTTGTATTTCGTATTCCGGGCTCCTCACTGGCACTTTCATGTAACAGTTTCAGGACAAATTCTGCTTCAGAGCTATTAGACATGGGCAATGGCCGGGCTGAAATCACCGCAGTTACTCTGCACACACATCTCCAGAATACGGCCCTTTATTTCACAATGTCCATCTCACCTGTACAGAGCCAAACAGTGGGTATTTTTGGTCCCACACATTAAATTCATGAGATCTCATCACAACAGATGGACTCAAAGTATCAGAGACACTGGGCCAATTAGCAGATTAAATGTTTCCATACCGAATACAACTGTGCTATACTGATGTCGTTTTTAAAGATGGAAAATGGGAAATAATTCAAAATACCTTTCCTTCTCTTAGCCATGACCTAGGGGCCTAAGTCCCATCTTTGAATTATTTTAAATTTTCTCTTTTTTGCAACATAGGCCATGATCCAGCAGAGCACTTGGGAACATGCTTTATTTTGAGATTCTGAATAACTGCTGTGAAATTGTACTTTTGGGTGTGTAAGTGCCCTTTTGAATCAGGACCAGAGTCTTTAACTCCCAAACCAGTACACAGTTTCCAGCACCAGAAGTGAGTTGGTGAATTCAGTTAATAAGGAGGAATTTTATCTTTCGAAGTGTTTTGTGACATTCCATGCAAAGTACTGAAGTGACAATGACGTGACCACTTATTTTGCAGCTGTGCTCAGTAAACCTTCATGCCCGATCACTGCTGTACCATAACAGAACCCCCCAAATTTCCACCCGTGAGATTCAACGCACAAAACTGCATCCTTCCCTTCCTGTGAAACCTGAAGAGGTCTGCTCCAAGACATGTAAAGTTTTACGAACGCTCCAACTTCAGGCAGCGACCAACTCTAGTGCTGATGACAGAAAAATAAATAAGTAAGATTTGATGTCCCTATGGTGAAGAAAGTCCCTTCTTGCCCTACGGGCAGCATGGTGGCAGAGAAGACAACTTCCCAAAGACAACGTTGCACTTCCTCCGTCTCTCAGCTGAGGCCACTGATGCATTTGTAACAGAAAATGCCGTGGATGTTCCCATCTGCTAGGTAGCTGCCGTGCTCTTCTCACAGGTGGGTGCGCTTCAGTGGAGCATAAGAGTATCTCTGTCCTCGTGGCGCAACGTGCAAGGCTTCACGTAAGATGCTTTGAGAACCTCAGCTGGCAGGTGGCCAGAACAATTTGTCTGATTATCTGCCGTAGCGCCCCGACCACCTCAAAACGACCCGCGCGCTCCCTGTGTCAAATGGCAACGAGTGTTAGGAGATGCGTGACACCAGCTGGTCCCTCGGGAGGAAGGTTGGGGGTGACTGGTGTCATCATGAAATGAAAGACCAAGACAACCATAAGCAGACACACATATATAATATGTACAGTGGTCATAGATGCATTTGCACCATGAAGGAAATCATCAAGTTTTAGACCGCAGAAAATGATCACATTCCAGAATTTTTTAGTGGCAGGTGCGTCTCTAACTTGTTAGTAAAAAGAGAAGGAAATGTTCAAATGTGGGTTGAATGAAGTAGTGCAGCTGGCAGGTGTGGTATTATTTCTTCACTGTATTTCAGACAAGAAATGCAGAGTATTCTTATATTTTTGCACTATGTGCTGTGGACAGAAAATTATCTCAGTAGGGTTTGGTTTTGTTTGGTTTGTACCTTTTCTCTCACTCTCTTCGGGTTTTCCAGTAGAGCCACCAGTATCAAAACATGGAGCTGAAGTGCAGGCGTGAATTTAGAAGGAGAAAATCCCAAGTCTCTCCACGGGGCTTACCCGACTCGGGCTTTCAGAGCAGACTGAGATAAGGCAGTGTAAGGAAAGCCCTGAACCTCCCTAAACATTCCCCGTGTGGTTTTCAGTCTGTGGTCTGTGAATTTTTACAAGTCTGTGGATTTTTATAAGTCTGTGGAGTACTGCTAAGGTATCTCCAAAAAGTATCTAAGAAAAAATAAGCCTGTTACCACTAAGCTCAAATTCACCATGGAGGAGGTTGAACCTCTGTAAGAAAAATATTTGGGGGAGTCCACAAGTTGTTAGAAGTTGAAAACCATTGCTCTGGTTATAAAATCAGACTGGCAGCGAGTCTGCGCAGCGACTTGATCCAAAATATTCACTCCCGAAATTCAAGGTCCGTAGCAATGTGAGAAAAGGAACTAACCCAGGAGGCTGCACGCCAGTAAAAACCAGCTGGCCCTTATGGAGTACGAAAGGACTCCCCGATACTCCAGGTACAGGCACCTACAAACACTACATCAGGCTGCATTAATTATTGGCTTACACAAGAGGTGAAGAATGAACTTGGGAAAGAGAGGGAGATTAAGATGACAGTATCATCATCAGCTGTTTTTTCCTTTGCTAATGTTCCTGCTCGTGAAATTTAAGATGCTGGATAGAACTGGGCTTTTGAAAAGATTGAAATTATTAGCAAAACTCTGCCAAAAAGGAAAGTGTGCTCCCTGCATTCTTGTAGAAAGGGCTGGGCTGCTTGCAATTCAAATCATTTAAAAATAAAAGCCAAAAGAAAATGGGAGCGCTGTATGTTGGTGCTGCTAACCCCTCTGGGGTCGTCCTGGGTGGGGGATGCAGAAAGTCTACTCAGCGGTGTGTATGGGGGGCTCCTGCCCCGGGGATGGAGAAGGGGCCGTTTCAAAACATGCACGTCACTTGGGTCGAGTTGTCTAAGCTTTGTTCTGGGAGGTGCTACGATACTGTGGCTCCGGCAGCATCCACGCTCCTGGGGTCCTTCAGGCCAATGATGAAACTGTTGGTTCTCCTGGCCCCATGAACCAGGGACACCACTTTGGCTTTATCCACTCGATGGCCCCTGGCTACAAGAAACTCAATATCTTCTTCAGGGAACTCACCTGTAGGGAGTTTAAAAGAGGAGTTTGTAACTGAAACCACTGTCACCTTTGATGCAAAGCTCTGTCCTGACCCTGTTGGGATCTCCAGTGTGAAGGAAACTGCCTGCAGCCCCTTCCGAAGTTGTCCCAGGTAAGGCAAGCCAAGCGGCCCAGGAGGACCGGCGCTCACCACGCCGAGGAGCGGTCTTGCAGCAGCAATGGCTGTTCAGAGCTGAGCAGTGCTCTGTGCGGGGCGGGAAATGAGAGGATCCAGATGACCATTTAAAGATGTGGAAGATCCTTCTCTTTGGAAAAAGGGGAAAATATATTGTTGGCACCTACTGTAGTTATTCAGCTTACAGAACACCAGGCAGTCCCTGCTCCTAAGAGCTTAGTTATCAACAATAGTATTAACAAATTTGACCACAGCAAGTTCCATCTCAACCCGAGGAGGGCCTTCTCTGCTGTGAGGGTGGCAGAGCAGTGGCACAGGCTGCCCAGAGAGGTGGGGGAGTCTCCCCCTCTGGAGCCATCCCAAACCCGCCTGGACGCCGTCCTGTGCCACTGCTGGAGGTGCCCCTGCTCTGGCGGGGGGTGGGATGGGGGAGCTCCAGAGGGCCCGGCCAACTCCCACCAGTCTGGGATTCTGTAACAGTCATTCATCAAAATAAGATGCAAGGCAGCTCAAAACTAACGATAGTAAAACAAGTTGCCAAATGACAAACTTTGTGATAAGCCTTCCAACTTCCCCTCCACGTATTTCTTAATCTTACAGCCATCTACCTTAGGTTGCTTGCTCTTCTGCTTTCTTTTTGTTTATTTGGTGTTTAGTAATTTCTGTACGAACAGAAGTGCCTGAGGATACGAAGCTGGGGATGCAGCTGGACAAAGTAAGCAGGCACACAAAAACCCCATAGTTATTTAAATATATTGCACGTATCTTGTTGATGCCAAATGTCCAAACCCACAAATTAGGACCTTTTGACATTTTGGATTTGTTTTAATTACATTCTAGTTTTGAAGCCTGGGGGTCACACTCGACAGACATCTTTAGATTTTCCTCTAAAACAGGAGGACCTACAAACCGGCTATTTTGTGTGAAATGAGAACAAAATTGCACTTAGGGTTCACTCTGGTTCTTTGTGAAAAATACCAAACAGACCCAGACTTGCAATAACACGGACAAGAGCTGGCAGTACAGCCCCCAGAGTGTCCGTATTGATGCTGCGTTTCCAGCACTGCCAAGCTACAAGCCTTGCCATAAGCCTTGTCTTCTCCCCAGCTGGTGGAGTTAAGGCACACGGACTGGAAAGTGAAAGGATATCATTTATGGCAGCGGTACTAAAGTGTAGGAGGATCTGCCAGCTTTCAGGACCTGTCTGGGTGAAGCTGTGGTTGCAATCCTGTTTGGATATCCTCAACTGCATAATATCAGATCACCAAAAGGTTTTAAGGACAGGAGGCAGCTACCAGCAAGTGAGCTAGGACAGAGGGAGGGTTGAGGAGAAGCACCTGAGAGAGTTTGGAGAGGTGGTGTTGGAGGGGCCAGGGAGCATTCCCAAGACAAGAGGGAGAAGGCATGGTTCAGCAAAGGTGCCAAGCTTTGGAGAAGCTAGGTTGCCGCTTTTTGTCTTCCCCAAACCCCTCTGCACACACCGGGCACCCTAGAACATGGTTAGCTGTGCACTGGGCTGTCGCACTTCCAGAGCAGCGTGCTAAAAAAAATCCTGCTCCTTTTCTAAACACGCTAGGTTTGTGGGCTGCACCACACCCAGCATGCATACTCACTGTCAACCTGCAAGGTGTTGGACTGGAGCTGCGGGTGAAGTCGACCGAGTGACAAACTTTCACTCAGATTCTTGTTAAACGTTAAAACATTTACCAAAACCTGCAAGAGAATAAAAAAATCCTCAATAATACAAAAGAAAAAAAGTAATGATAATAGGATAAGCCAACTTCCCAAGCATCCCTCTAATTGGCGGCTCCAACATCTGCAGATGCAGCAGGCAAAGAAGATTTTGAACCGTTTACCAAACTGCATGAACTAACGCAGGGTTTCACACATACAAAGGGACCCTTGAAATACAGCCTCTATACTGTTGGTGGAAAAGCGGTACCTTTTCAGGGTTTCATGGGCTTTTTGTCACATAGCTCCTGCTAAATTAGGAGATTTGTGTGTCATGAACGTGATGTCATCTCTAAATACCTGTTTGTTACAGCCAAAAGCTCAGCACGTGACTTCTCCAAACAAAGCATTAGGAAGCAATGGCTGACTTCAGGTTTGCTCTGAATAATGCCTTCCAAAAGGTAAGGAAAATAGGAGCCAACTTCAGTCGTGCCTGTCTTTTCAGCAATCCATTGTTGTTGTGCATGCAGTCCAGCTAAATGCAAGTACTTCACTTCATTACAGATCACAAATTAGGAAGAGCTGCCCAATTTATAGCAAGCGCTAGCAGGGAGGAATTCAGTCGGGAATGCACTAAAAGGAGCTTTTCATAGGGAAAAGGGCTAAAGGGCTGCCAGTCCCTGCAATTCTCTGAATACAAAATGCTCCTTTTTTTTTCCTAATGATCCTTAAGACGAACTTTGAGCAGGTATCAGAATGACACAAAGCCATTACATATTTTGCCAAGATGCTTTTCCTCTACAATTATGAGCAGCGCCGCCCAGAAAGGTGCAAGAGAAGTAAACCGGTAGCTCTTGGAGATTTGAATCCTGTGGCCACTAGTTTCAAACACAGCCTGGGACGCTAGGAAGGGAAAGCCTGTCCTGCAGGAGGGGACCCTGCTCAGGGCTGAGCTTCCCAGCCGCTCTGCCTGGGCGGGTGCCCGGACTCAGCACTGACCTGAACGATGCTGCTCAAGGCTTTGTCACCATTATTCGCTCCCAGACACAGGTAGGTCCCGCACATCCCCTCCGACGGTCTCACGATGGTGGGCAACAGGAAAGACAGGGGCCGTTTCTGAGGCTGAATGAGATTTTGCTGCAGTTGAAGAAAAGACACAGCAAAGAGTTTCAACAAAAGCTTTGCTGCTGCTCAAGTCACGCAGGTTAACTTCTCATTCTTTGTGCTTCAGGCAGCAATTGCACTTGTGTTGTTTTACAAGGTTGGCATCCTCGCTGCTATGACAATGCTCTCTGATGTTAACAGGATCCGTCCCGTTTCACACCATGGGTCTCTTTTACAGAAGGTATACAAAGCCATTCACGTGCTTCTAAAGTACCAACCGCGCCAAGTGGGATGGTTTCACATACAGGGCAAGAAGAAACAATAAGGCAGCACCGGACGCCACCAGTACTGGTCTGTAATTGTTTCTTTTCAAGACCTGAAGATTTTTTTTCTGCTCTCTGTTACTTTTAAACCTGCAGAGCAGCAATTCGTAAAGAGAGCCCTTAACTCAAGTCCACAGAAAAGGACAATTGCTTTAAAGTGCATCTGGACTGCAGGGAACATCGGTAGCTGGGATGTGCAGCACCATTTGATAAAACTGCATTGTAATGATAACTGATACATGAAGCCCTCTGTTTACTCTGTTTCAGTGGCTCATATAATGGAAAAATAGGAGCTTTCTACCGGCTGTTGTCTCTCAGTTATTAATAAGGCATTAAATAGCCTCCCTGTTGTGGAGATGAGAATAAAATTGAAAAAAAAAATGGTACAGACAGCTCAAATAAAGAATTTGTCATGTCATTCATTACCGGCCTGGGAATGGAGTGGTTCATTGTTTTATTCTGCCAGGAGAAGTCCAACATCTGGCTGTTCAGGAGGACTCCAGAGGGTGTTATTATGCCACTGCCAAAGGGACGATTCAAAGAACTGAAAAGAAACGCGAAGAAATCTCATAAAAATCCTCCCAGAGATTTTTGTACACCTTGAGACTTTCAGGGCTTCAATTTTCCATCCCATCTTGGCTTGATAGAGACTCTTTGGTAATTCTCCAGGACTGGTTAGATGTGAGGAGTGAAAGTCTCCATGTACTTAGGAGCAGGAACCACGTGGGCGATAGCAGCTCTGTCCCTCCCTGTGTTTAAGGATTCTCCTCTAGGTGATGTCTCTGCCTCCATGCCCCCATCAGTCCTCAAATTTAGCCATCACCTCTTTGGGGCGCAGATCCAGGCCAACCCAGACATGTTCTGCTGTGAGAGGGCTGTAGGATTGCACAGGGCAGAGCAACACCAGCTCCCACATCTCCACCCCCTCTTCCCCATTCCTTCTGCCGTAGGACTAACCAGGACAGAGCTGCCCAGCTGCTTCAGGTCTGGTCCCATCCTGTCCCCTTGAATCAGCTTTCTTCTCACTGCTCCCACCCTCCGAGTACGTTATGGAGGGAAGAAGTAAATCCTTTACCTTACAACTGCAACAATGAAGTCATCGGGTCCCATGACAAGGACCTGGCTTGCAGCGGGTCCGCTCTCCACGGAGAAGTGAGGCATGCGGAGATCAGATGAGAAAGACTGGGAGTCATTAATCAGCTGGCGTAGGGAATTAGCTTCTGTTTTGCTTCAGCGATGAGGGAGGGAAAGAGGAAAGAAAGCCATAAGCCTACGAAGCCGAACATCGCTTGACCTCTGGGTGGGGATACATCCACACAGCTACTGTCGGTGTCTCCCTGAGGGGGCTGGCACTGAGGACAGGGAGCTCCTCAGGTTCACATGATGGAAGGACACAAGATGGCTCAGTCCACACAGAGAGGCAATGCCATGGACCTCCCAGGCTCTGTCTATGGCAGTAATCTCAGCCCCAATGGAGAAGAGGTGGCACGACCCGGCCGAATGCCAGTCACAGAATTCACAGAATTCACAGAATTGTTAGGGTTGGAAGGGACCTCTGGAGATCATCTAGTCCAACCCTCCTGCCAGAGCAGGGTCACCTACAGCACGTTACACAGGACAGCGTCCAGGCGGGTTTGGAATGTCTCCAGAGTGGGAGACTCCACCACCTCTCTGGGCAGCCTGTTCCAGTGCTCCACTACCCTCAAAGTAAAGAAGTTCCTTCTCATGTTAAGATGGAACTTCCTATGTTCAAGTTTATGCCCATTACCCCTCGTCCTATCACTGGGCGCCACTGAAAAAAGACTACTCCCATCCCCCTGGCATCCTCGCATTAAGTATTTGTATGTATTAATAAGATCCCCCCTCAATCTTCTTTTCTCTAGAGTCCTCCAGGAAGAGGGCAAGTCAGGTCCATCTCTGGCCACCAACTGTGACTAAACCTGGCTCTGAGGTGGGAGGCTGGGCTGGAATCCCAGGCCTGGCCTCTCCTGTGCACGTGAGGCTACTGCAAAGGCACCGAGCCCCAGGATGGGGAAGGGAGAGCCAGAAACTTGCATGTGTGGTCACGACCACATGGATGACCGTTTGTCTGACCTGCTGAGAAGGAATATTTAGAGGGGTGAGAAAGTGGGAGGAACCCTCAAGATCAAGCTGGCTCCAGGAAACCTCTGTGTGAGGACATCCCACAACCCATCCCCAGAGCCCCATGGTATCAGCTATGATCCTTGTGGAAGAGTGAACCCTAAGAGGACACTCAAGGACTGACCTTTCCTCAGTAAAACAGAGGTAGAAAAACTTCAGGTTTCCTCATGCAGTAAAAAGAGTAAATCCAGGAATGATATCCAAACCACACATCTTGCAACTGTCACCGTGCCTGTCAGCATCAGACCTACCTCACCATGTCTTCTGCAGAGTGACTGACGGACACATCATCAGATGGGTCTCCCAGGTTGCTAGCTAGACTCAGGGCTATTTTTAAAGTCTAAATTGAACACACAAAGAAAGAAAGAAAGGAAGAAAAAAAAAAAAGAAAGAAAAACATTTAGGTGGCCCTGGAAATACAACTTTTGATACTCCAAACAGGAAGAGGTATCTGATCTCCTGGGTTGTTGGCTAAAGGGTTTGAAGAAAAATGTCTAAAAGTCTGGTTCTGGGATTATCTCAGTGCCAAGGGCTGCCACACCTGGGTACGGGGACCAAAGGGCACCAGTTTGGTATGGCAAACTGTGTGCTGCGGGACCTAAGTGTTTGTACGAGGTAGAACATGCCTGGCAGGAGCTGAGCAGCTGCCTCAGCCCTGCTCCGTGGTCTAGCTGCATTGCCAGCTGGCAGACAGGGTCACCAGGATGCCACTTACTTTCTGTTTCCAGTGGGACAGTGGGTCCTGGGCTTGCGATTGCCTCTGGATGGCAGCTCCACTGCCACAGCACTGTTGCCGAGCAGAAATGAGCTATTCTGCTCACCAGCTGCTACCCATGTTCCTATTTGTAAGTCATCCAAAGTGTTTGAACGGAAAGCGTTAGTCCCAGCATACTTAAGGGAATGATGGTTTAAAACGAGGAAGGGATCTGGTTTCTCATACATGCAGAATCCCACCTAAGCCAGTCTGTTAAAAATGGGAGGAGAAGATGCAATTTCAAAAGACAGTTTATCCAGCCCTGGTGTTACAGTGCATAGCCAGAGGACAGCCACACAAGGAGAAATGTGCTCTTCAATCAAGCCAGCTTGTGCCTAGCAGAAACACGGTAGACTTTCAGCTTGCAGGTCATGCCATTTTCATTCAAGATTCAAGACAGCACGTTACCCTGCAGGTAGACAGCTAGATGTGACTTCTGTTTTGATATGCACCATGCATCAACAGCTTCTCCTGAAGTGTCATCATTTATCTTCTGACGTACAGTGTAGAACATGATTAACTTCTGGAGAAGCTGGCGTTTCCATGAAACAGTCTCCTGACCACCATACCACACGAAGGATGTACAAGAGGCTTGGTGGCCAGGGAAGAGCTCCACTGAAACAAGCAGACCACGTCCACCCCACAGGCACAAGTTAAGGACATCCTGGTCATGGCTGTCCCAGGGCTGGACTATCCGGTGCTGACGTACCACTGAATCTCAGCCATGTGTTCAGCTGCATGATCCCAAGTAATCAGGGTTACACATCTGCTGAAATGACTGCCCTTTATCTGGAGGTTCCTCTTCCTCAGCTGAGACATGATAACCAACAGGTGAAGCTCCTGGCCTGGTGCAAACACAGACCAAACAGATTCACCTAAAGCTTCCTGAAGAGAGCTCACAAATAACGTAGGTGATTCAATCTCTGCCTCTGCACAGGCCTAGCAGCGTGTAAGACCTCCAGTTGCTGCATTTTTGATGAGAGGCAATGACTTTCAAGCACCCGCTGTCCTGTCTGTTACAAGGATGCAGTTACATCCTTGCTTAAAATTTCCCGCTCGTAAAACCCAGCTGTGGATCTGTTAAGCATCTAAGAATGTAACTCTGATTACAGAGCAAGAAACAGAGCACACTCCTGGCTTCCTGGGAAGCTGCAAAGTTTTGGTAGGGCTGACAGCCCTAAATACTGGAAAAATCGTGATCTGGACCACTGAGATCATGAAGATGGCTAAAATGTAAAGATTTTAAAAACATATAAAATGTTGGGTCAGTTTTCCTTCACATCAGTGACACATACAGGTTTCTGGTTGCAGCGTCACATTGCTGACTCTCCTTGCAGTCCCCCAGCAGCACTCTGGTGTGGCCAGGGCCACCGGAGCATAAGAGGTGGAGGAAATAGATGGGACCACCTTCAGCTGCTGTGGGGTCATTTTGAAGAGATGATCGCACACAAGAAATGGGCAAAAGCCACAGTTTGTTCTTCTGAAAAAGCTCTGCATAAGCAAGAAAGAGCTCAGCTGAGCAGGAGGCTCCAGCATCTGCACCTACCTGAGGCAGCAGCACAGCTCAGGTTTACACCTTAGCAGTCTATTTGCTCATTCTCCTCTGGGAGTTACCTACAAACATTTTTGTGCAACCAAGGAATAAATAAATAGCTCTCTAGCAGCACAAGAAATTCAGCCAAATGTTGAACCTCCTTTTACCTCTGCCATCCAGTGCAAGATATTCCCCCGAGATACTTGATTTGTGATGTTAAAGCCCTCAAGGATGTTCAGTGCTGTCATCAGTGCCGGACCTGCATGAGGAGGTGGGGGACTGAAAACAAGATGACCTGTGAAGGGAAGAGAGAGCAATGAAGCTGCTTTTGTCAGATACTGTCCAGTTATAATATTTTCACATAAGCTAGTGTCCTTGAAGACAGGGAAACCTTTCCAGATTTGATGGGAAATAATGGAAAGCAACATGATTTGAAAAGGATTTCCCAAAACACTCCTGTTGTATCTTTCTGGCTTTTTATGATGGTTGAAGGAAGCCCAAATAGAGATTTTTTTTCACATCTGAAATTCAGTTCTTGTTGGTTGGCTCGTTGGTTTCTGGACTGCAGTATGGAAGAATGGAGAAAAAATGGGTTTGCAACATTACAGCTATAAGGAGAGTAAGTATAGGGTTTCCTAGAAAAGAATGACATTTTAGAAACTTTTTGCATAAAGTAAGCTTTTATCCCTTGTAGATGAACTTTGGGAACTGTCTTCAGATGAAGGTGCTAACCTATGGTCCAGCTCCTATCTAGACATTGCATCAGTATGTGATCATGTCATGATCATGATCATTTTTACACTCTAATACTATCAAAACACCATCGGTCACTATCAAGGAAAAACCAGGCCCATTTCAAAGTGCTGAAAACCTCCTGAACTGCCTACGATGCATCGGTGTCAGTAGGCAATCCCAGGAAACTCCCTGGAGGGCTTTTCTGCAGACACCTCAGCACAGCTTTGACTTCAACTCTCATTAAATACTGTCACCACCTCTTGCCAGGTGAAGCAAACTTAACTGGAGTTGCATGGCATGGGTCAGGCCTTTACCTCGATAGACCGTGTGGACGGGATTCTCCACTGTGACACTGTAATTGCTGAAGTCTTCTTCCACCAAGACTCCTCCATAGCTGTGGACCTACGTAGGAGAGCAAAGCAGCGCACACTGAGAAAGGTGGGTCACGGCTTTCTGCGTTCCTCGTGCTGGCCCAGGTGAACACACACCACACTGTCAAACAAATAATATTGAGATTCCCGAGGCAAATGTCAGGTTCCTTAGGATGCCCTGAAAATTTGTGCTTTCCTGGCCTTGGTGGCCTGGCTCACCATACACCACCACTGGAAAGCTCTGCAGCTCACCTCCAAAAGCTCACCCGCGCCATGGGTGCTCTGAAGATGTTCTGCCTACCCATGAGGACGGGGACTGGAACTGCCTCGCAGCCTTCCCTCCCCTGGGTGGCAAGGAGGAGTATGTTAATGGTTATGAAGCATCTGAATGCTGCCAGGACAAAAGATACATATGGATACAGAATAGGAGGAACCTGGATGGAGCAGGTCACCATCACTGGAAATCTTCAGCATACAATTCCCACCCTATTTTTAATTATTTTAGGTGACAGGGGGTCTGCTGTACCCTTGGTCTTTCTGTAAGACTCTCCTAGAGGTACAATTTATTGGGCTTGGTAATTTTCATGAACACAGTAAAGATGGGTAATTCCCTCCACTGCAGATCTTCTGTGGTTGAGTCATGATGGAGACGAGGTAGGACCATCATAACTGCGCTCTGTTGACCTTAAAACCCCCTGAAGTAGGTAATACTCTCAGTCAGCATACAGGTGCTACTGTGCTCATGAGCCAACTGTTTCCTTCCGCCCAGGAGAAGCCACATAACCTGGTGAGAGGTTCTGCTGGGGCGAAGTGCTGCTATGAGTCCTCCAGATTTCCATCCAAAAATGGGTGAGAACAAATAACCTGTGCATGCTCTGATTTCTAAGCTTAGCCAGCTAACTTGGCAAGAAAACTCCTTCTCTGGTAAAAAACGGATGAATCACCGCAGCAGGAAAACTAACGCAGGGCGGTGGGGGGGGGGGGGGGGGCAGCATGTCAAACCACCCCAAAGCTGCAAAAGAAGATGTAGCCCCTACTTGGGATCCCTGCCCCCTTCCCAAAGCAGTCCCAGAGAACGGGCTGGGTTGAACCCAACAGCTGAGATGAGCAGGCAGGTGCCCGTGCCAGGAGCTGGCTTCCTGGAGCTCGGCCGATGGAAAGCCTGGGAGAAGGAGCCGGGAGCAGGGCAGGAGGAGCCTTGACGGCACAGAAAGGGGAGAAGTCCCGGTCAGCCACACCACACACTGCTGCCACCATCTCAAATTCCCCAGAGAGCATTTTCTTTTGCACCTGTGCCTTCCCGCCACGGGATGGAAACAAAGGATGGGGTGTTTTGGAGCTTTACTTGATTTCACCACATTGGTGCCCTCCCTTTGCTGGAACAATAAAGACTGTGGGAAGCCAGCACTTTGCTCTGCTCTGCAACCAAAGCTGGAATTGCGCACTTGAGCCCAGAGCTTGCCAGGGTCTTCGGTGTTGCAACCCCAGGCCTTGGTCCTCCATAGAAAGCTTGTGCTTCCCTGTGCCAGCCCTCAGGTGAGGGGGACGGGGTGATAAAGTAGGGTTTAGCTGTGGAGATGCACCACAATCTTGGGACTTTCCCTGTTTCTCATTCTCCACCTCTGCCGTGGTCCAGATGAACCGTAGAAGATTTCCAAACACAGAGCTCACAAATGGCTAAGGCTTGAGCTGAATGAGCCTGTTCCAGACTACTGATGACACATTGAAGGTGCATCACTTGAACCACAGTGGTAGGGAAAAGTGGTGCCACCAACCACCCTGACTGCAGGTACACAGGTATAAAAGTTTGGGGTTTTTTTACCAGAATAATTACCTCATTTGTCGTTGCTATTTTTTTCCAGAGCACCTCTAACAACAGGAGTTAAACTAGGGCAACCCTAAGTGGGACCAAGCCTGTCTCACAGGCTCACAGTTTTATTTTTAAATCATCTTCCTGGATTCCACCTCTTACAGTCCATTAACAACAAAAATTTACTTCTCAACAGTGGGGCACCTCTAGTTATAGGGAAAAAGGGGTTGTCACTAATACTAACACAGCCCAGAGCGGGTCTTGAAATTGAGATTTTTTTGCCTTCAAAAAAACAGTTGGTCCGGGTTATAGAGGGTTCACTTCTGTAGGCTCTGGAAGTGACCTGTGTGTCACTTACACCGCCTCAATGACAGAGACAGGAAAGAAAAAGGAGGCTCCATTCATTTGTCCCCGTTATTGCACTGACACTTGGCTATGGCTTAATCTCCAGGTTGTCACCTGAAGCAGGTGACATGGCAGATGGCACCCCCAGACCAGGCTGTGCCATGCGGTCTGGGGCAGAGATAGGGTCAGACATGGCTCACCTCGGAGATTATCTCCCGGGTCAAGTTTCCGCTGTAGAAAGCTGACACCCCTTCTGCACCCACCAGCTCCAGGACAGCCGCGAGGTCCAGGCGCCTGACGAACATGCCAGGCAGCAAGGGCTGGCCATCCGGCAGGAAGGTCTCCCGAAATTTGTCAGAGTAGTTCAGGTCCTTCAGTTCACTTACAGCTTTGGCTGTGGGTGAGAAGGGAAAGGACCTGCAGAAAAGCCAGGGTGCAGTAACGCGGGGGGGACCCAGGGCCACCGTGCACCTGACGGGGATGCTGGAGACTTGCTGCTGCCTCTTGCCGTATTTCAAAACTAGAGGGGGGCTGGAGCGTGCATCCATTACAGCTGGGAAGGAAACCCAAAGAAACCCCAGCGCCCTTCCCTGGCTGGCCCTGAGGGGCTGCCCAGCGCGGGCTACTCTGACCTGTCCCCAACCAGCCCTGGGAAAGGGCTCCTGTGTTGCTGCTACCACGCTTGCCCCTTGCAGACTGCGGCTCACACCTAGCTCATCTCCCACCACCATACATCTCCAGGGCCAAGGAGCCCTAATTTCCCATGAATAACCACGTACACCCTGGCTGCCCCGCACCCGAGCGCAGTGGCCAGTGTGCTCCTCCGTGCTGAGCAGCCACTGTTGCCTCCCCATCAGGTACTCACCCAAATCGTGGGTGACATTAAACCCCTCCTGGGCAACACCAGCTGCAAGGCCCAGCAGCTTGGACCACGGGAGTCTGCCAAAGGAGAAAGGACAAGGAGAACCATGCCCTGGAGGGGTGCAGCAGGGCAGGGTGGTGGGGAGCAAGCGCAGGGCTCGGCTCTGCGGTCCGGGGGCTCCTGAAAGACCAGGCTGTGGGGCCAGCGGTGGCCAGAAGGAGCACTGAGCTTTCACTGGGTTGTTTCTTTTTAGCAGGATCATCTCAGTGGACCAGAGAGGAATGTCAGTGCAAGCACAAGAGAAGGGGCATCTCTGGAGCACAATCTCAAGCCAGGCGTTCAGACCCCTCCCTCACTGTCCCAACAGGGCATCAAGAACAGCCACCCTTCTTAGGGTCCAGCTAAAGATTGGATGAAAACGCACAGACACACATGAAAATGTTCTGCGCCTATTTCTAAGAGAACTTTCACTGTCTGTCGTTAGCCAAAATTTTGCTTTCTAGAAAACCCGACCAAGTCAAATTCTTTCATTTGTTAAACGAAGCATCAGAAAATGAACGTATTTTTCAACACAAGCCTCCAAGCACCCCTGAGCTAAAGGTTTTGACTGGTGGCCAACAACACAGTCTGACAGCGAGGGGTCGCGTGCTCCCAGCTCCCCTGTTGACCCCTGTGCAGCACAAGGACAGCCTGCCCATGCCCAGCCTCCCGCCTTACCTCCCATGTAACTGGTGCGCCTGGTGCATTCCTTTTATCATGCCTGGCACCCCCACGAGCAGACCTGGCTGTAAAATAGGAAGCAGAAAAAGGAAGAGTAGTCTCCTTCCCATGCGGACATGGGACAAGGTCCTCAATTGCAAGTCAAGGAGATGCAGGTCATGTTCACATGGCAAGTGTCTGCACAGTCTTTAGGAGAGGGGAAGAGGTCTGTAGCAACACACTAAATTAGGGAATAGAAGTTTTTGGAAGGAAAGAGGCAAATTCAATCCTGGTCTCAACCCAGTCTGGTCAGGACAAATAACTCAGCAGAAAGGCACAGGATTGTGCTCCTTCCCAGGACTCTTGTTCTCCCGGCTCCCCACTGCCAGAGGGACATGCCTCTTTACTCCCTGAGCCCTGCAGGCTCCAGCCGTTTTGGGGCTGCCAAAGAAGTATTTCCCCTGGACTCCCCACATCTGTAGGGCCCAGGATCTCCCGTGGTGGGAGAGGCTTCCTGTCACATTCCTGGGCATCTCCCCCTCGCCCCAAGAGTTGTGGGGGGAGGAGAGCTGGAGACATCAGCCAGCTACAGCCCTGAAGGGGTCAGCTGTGGGACCCTGGTCCTCACCTTGGTGTCCTTCTGCAGGTCCCCCTCCAGGGGGATGCCCAGGGGAGCCACCTCGCGGAAGTCGATCACCCAGCTCCTGTTCTTCCGGATGTCGTGAACCAGCATCACCCCACCCCTGCAGCAAGATGGGGGTCACAGCACGGCAGCGGCTGTCCCTGCAACAGCTGCTGCCTTAAAGGCAAAACAAAGAGTTCAGGTGCCACTTAGGGCCAGGGCCAGCCTCACCATGAGAAGGCCACCGTAGCCAGTCACCAGCCCCGGCAGTGACCCAGCACTGGCCAGCAGCACAGGGGAACACTGCTGCCCTTCCCCAGGGAGCAGATGAGGATGACTGAGCCCGGGCCAGCGCAGGACATGGGCAGCCCCCGTGCTGAGCCTGCAGCGAGGACGGATCAATCCCTGCCAGCCTGGCCAGAGGGCCACTGGCTCTGTTCCACTGCCGGGCTGGGACTATCTGGGATTGTCTTTCTAATCCAAGCAGTTTTGCAACAAAACAGGGGGTTTGCTTACGGCAGCAATCCCTGGTGGAGCCTGGAGAAGCTATCAGGTGGCGGTGTTTTATGCAATGCTCCCGAGACCTCCTGCAGAGCTGAGAGCACCAGGCTCACGTGGATGCCACCCTGGGGATGAGGGCTGAGGGGAGGCCACCCCTCACTGCCGTGCTTCCCCTGGCCACTGCCAGGAGCTGGGCTGGGACCTCATCCTCCGGTTGCAGCAGGAGCGGAGCTTATGGAGCTCCATCTCTGAAAGCACTGGGACTGAGCCCAGGGTGTTGCAAGCTCCTGGCACACTCGCAGAGGGGCTCGGCAGCCTGTGGTCAGTTTTTCAACCCTCTTGAGCCTGAGTCTTGGACTTTCCTGGTGGCCACTATGGTGAACATAGCTTTTTTCCCTCCCTGGGGTCTCTGTCCCTCACTGTTGGCTCGGCGCACAGGAAGGGTCTCCATCCCTGTGCAGACGTGGACACATCCACTGCCTGGTACCAAGCACTGGGACTCGGGCTACCATGAGGGCACGTCTCAGGTGGCTGGGAAACAACTAGGGCTTGAGGACAATGGCAGATGACAGCACAGGGGTGAGCGATCAACACTTACCCGCCGATCCCCGATGTGTGGGGGTTGACAATTCCCGCGCAGAGGGCCGAGGCGATGGCCGCGTCTACCGAGGAGCCCTGCTTGTTGAGCACCTCTATGCCCAGGGCCGTGCAGCGGGCAGCGTCCGTGACCACGGCTCCACGGTGGAAGATCTGCCAGAAGAAGACAGAGGTTGTGCCCAGGAAGGGGTGCTGGGGCCAGGCAGGTCTTCACCCAGCTCTGTGGGACCTGGGGCCCTGAGCGCCAACGCTGTGGCTGATCTGCATTTTTAGGTGCCTCCAAATGCAGGCAGGAGTAATACATCCCTTGGCACGTCCCTGCACCAGGGCAGCTGTGGCTGGTCTGCAAGTAGCCATGGCCATTGGCTCAGACAGCTTTCAACAGCAGATATGCTAAGCTGGTGGGCCATGTCTTACCCTGTCCTCCGCAACCCCAGAGCAGGGTCCAACTAACGCTCAAGAGCGACAGGTGACAGCATGCTGTCACTGCGCTGCAGCAACACGGTCACTGGAAACAGGAATACAGCTGCAAAGAACGCAGCATCCCCCCCAGTACCACGGCTTGTTCTCATCCTTCCCTGGTGCCAGCACCAGGGCTCATACAGTCACAGGAAGTTTTAAAAGGTTCATTTTAACCCTACGGTACAAATTGCTGCATCTCAGCATGAGCCAGAGCGGCCTTGGGAACTGCGACAGCAGGGCCATGGCAGGCTGGCGGGCAGGACTGGCCCTCCCAGCAGTGCCACGGAAGGGGCTGCACTGCACAGCCTCCCTCTGGCACTGCACCCCAGTCCGCTGTGGGGCCAAGCCACTCCATCCCAATGGCAGCGTTTTGCATGCCATGGAGAGAGAAATACATTTAAAAAAAAAAAAAACAAACAACAAAAACCCCCCCCACAAATCTATTTCACGTGGGCTTGCAGGCAGCTCTGCCCTTCTGGGTGGCATGTGGAGAAGATGATGGTGACTACTGGCTGCCCCTTGGCCCTTCTCAGGCTACTCTGCGTGGCAGGAGATCTTCTGCAGGAAGGTATAACCCCATGGCCGTGCTGCCTTTGCTCTTTAGCACTGGTCTTTGGAACAGATTAGCAGGAGGTTTGGCTCTGTTTTCAGCTATTGCCTTGTGTGGTCCTGGATGGATCCTTCCAGAGGTGAGCCTGGGCATACAGATCCATAAAACTCTCTCCGAGTGGAGATGTACGAGATGCCTATTGCTTAACTAAGGATTGCTTTCTGAAAGCATTCACATCTGGCTCAAACCACAGCTGGAGACCCAGCAGCAGGGCCACCCAGCAGCACCCCCAAACCTGCCAGGCACAGCAGGGCAGGCGCTGAGAGCCCAGCTCACTTCTCTGAGCACAACCCCCAGACACAGGAAAAAGCTTTCAGGACAATTTGGGGTGGAATCGCAGAGAGAGACTCAGCACCCAGCGCCTCACTGACACCAGCCGGGGCTCACTAGCACTTACTCCGCTAAATTGCTGGCAAAAGGGAAAGGTAGAGAGCTTCTCCTACTTTCAGAGCCAAAGCCTGACTGCAAAGCCACTGTTTCATCTTACCTGAGGGTCCCCAAAATAGATCTGCATAATCAGGGCCACTGTGACCCCTGTGGCGAAGGTCAGGCAGGCGGTGATGATGACAGTCAGCCCATCCTGCCGGCAGCTGCAGTCTCCAGAGAAAGGGTCTTTGCTGGTCTCCCGGATAGGGGACACGTCCTGGCTGCCCATCTCCGATGAGGACGAGGGCAGGCGCTGGAGCCGTGCAGACTTCAGGAAAGAGTCTGGGTCTTTGTGGGCAGCAGGGAGAAAACAAGTGTTAGTGATTGAGCAACACGGGGCTCTTATTGCAGTGTTTACCCAGCGCTAACATTACACTGTGCCCCTTCCAGCAAGGCTATTACCTTCCCTATTGATTCCAGCCCTCAAGAGACTTTCTGCTGCTCTGGGTCATTTTACTGATCCCTTCCTTTAGCTCTAGTTATTCCAGGCTGACTTCCCTGGAGATTAAGAGGGGCAAAACCCCCTGAATTTTGCTCCATTTCGGTCCATTCCTCAGTCAGTGATGGGTCCACAGATACTGCTCCATTTGGATGGGTTCTGAACACAGCACTGACTTGCAAACACGTCTCTGAAATGCAGCGGGACTGAAGAAGAGGAAATTAAGAAAAAAAAAACACCACAGCAGCCTTATTTGGAGCTATGCTTGAGCAAAAGCACCTGAGCAAGAGAGAGGTGAAGCAAAACCCGTGGCCTGGGCACAGGAAATACTTCTACGGAAGCATGGCAAAGTGGGGGCAGAGAGGAGCAAACCTGCAAACTGGAGAGCCTCGGGGCGTCCACCCGCTCTGATGGCAGGAAAGGCTCTGCTTTAATTTCTCGCTTCCTCCGGCTGATGAGGCTCGCCATCAAATCAAGCCGCTCGCCGAACACCCAGCTCTGGGATGGCAAATGGAACGGGGCAGGGTTTTGCTGGGCATCCGCCGGATGGCAAACAATGCTCAGCAGGATGAAAAAGTCTCCTTTGCTCTGAAAGATGCCTTGGATCTCCGCTTGCATCAGCTGCTGCCTGTGCAGCGGGGAGTGCGCTGGCTGAGCGTGCCCTGCCAGGCACACGGAGCTGCTGGTGCAGCCATGGGGACGTGCCTGTCCCTGCTGGGCATCAGATGGGACCAAGAGGCTCAGGGCCTCATCCAGATCTCTTGGATTAATTTGGGGGGGGGGGGCTGCTGAGACCCAGCGGGGGCTGCAGTGCCCCACACATCCGTGGTAGGAAGAGGAGCACCGAGTGGAAAAGACGAGAAGCTTGTCCCTCCGCTCAGGGGACATTTCCTGGGTTTGGGGTAAGGGACAAGGGAGCGAGCAGGAAACCCTGCATCCCCCATCACCCCGCCATGCCCCTCTGTCCGCTCTGGCAGGCAGCATCTCCCTGGGCACTGCCAGCCCTGTCCTCGCCATGACATTAAAAAGACCTCCTGCGTGCAGCTGTCCTGGAGCCAGGCAGGGAGTTAGTTTTAACTTCAGTGATGCTGCAACCAGGAGTAAACCCCCCACAGACAGGGAATCTTAGGGTGAATTTAACCTCATTTATGCAGCAGTGATTTTGGAGGGTGACTGGGAAAGGCTGAGCATTCCCAGCCTGCACTTCTAAGCACACATGGAGCCCCTCACCGGCACATCCGGTCCGAGTGAGCTGGGCTTGCAGCATGCGGGCAGAGCAGGAGGCCTGGCTGGGGGGACAACGGGCTGGGGTGCCACCGGTGGGAGCCACTACTGGCCTGGCAGGGGACGCCGTTGGGGAGGGATGTCACATACAGCCCCTGGCACTCCCCCAAGCAAGGCACCTGCCCCACCATTCGGCAAACAGTGAGGAGCGCACTGGGCTCCTCTGCCCGACCCCTCCAGGATGCCATCCCCCTGCCCTGCTCCTGTGCTGCTGGTGACAGCCCAGCCCAGCACGACGGGACATAAACATCCAGGGAGCAACCACGGGAGAGGACAGAGCACGGCCCTCAAGGGTGGCCTCTCCCACCCACACAGAAGTCCCTTCGTTCTCTTCTTCTGCCACAGACATCTCACATGGCCTTGGGCAAGTCACTTAGTCTCTGTGACCACTGGTGCTGCATGGGGACAGGGCTGTGGTTTGGGGACAGGAGCAGCTGGAAGGGGTCAGTCGGGAGCACAGAAGACAAGGAGCAGCCTGCGAGGCCAACACACAGGTGCCCATCCCACCATCTACACTTGAAAGAGAAACCACCAAACCCTAATGGCATCTGTGGGGGCTGTGAAGGAGACATGGCTTCACAGGGGAACCAGCGCGTTGGGGAAGCAAAGCCGCCTCAGCTCTGGAGCTGCTGTGGTGGGGACAGCAGAGACTGGAGCCACGGGCGGGCTCTGGCACGCGCTGCAGTGTGGGGCTGTTCAGCTTCCATTTTAATGAGATCTTCTGGGTGGTAGAAACCAAAGGCCTATGTTCGCTCCCTGCCGGTCCGGCAGATAGCGCAGCATGGAGAAGCACAGCTTTGCAACACGCTCACGGTGTCAGATGAGCGCGAGTTTCCCCACGGAGCAGCAGCTCCTGCAGCCGCCCCATGTGCAGGCACCCAGGGACACCTGGCACAGCCAAAACCACACCAAGCTCCACTCGCGGAGACGAGAAGCCTCATGCTAAAAACGTTCCCCGCAAACCTGCACGCGGGGGCTTCCCCCCGACAGCACGGGATGGCACCGGGCAGGAAGAGGCAATGGGCACGTCACCCGGGGGTGACAGCAGGACGGGGCAGGGGACAATGGGTGCGTGGGGCCGGCTCAAACCTGGGTTTAGAGAAAACATGACGTGGGGGAGGAAAAACACGTTTCTCCGAATCATTGGGAAGAAAGCAATCAATTAAAAACAGGCAAAGGGTTTTCTCGAGGATCGAAGGACTGCCTGGCTTTATTACCGGGCCGGAGGGACCGCTAGCTCCATGA
>NW_009648638.1:883155-893913 GCF_000708025.1 Charadrius vociferus
GGGGAGGGAGATTACCCCTGGGCCCCCTCAGAGCAGGGCCGTCTGCTTCCCAGGCCGAGCCTCGGGGTAGCCGGAGCGGAGCTGTCCTCCTGTCTCCAGAAGGCGGGAATTTTTCCAAGGGACGTGCACCGATTTGGCTTTACCCCAGCCAGCCGCTGGCAGGGGGCTCACACGCCACCCTTTCACCCATCACCATGGCGGCAAAGGGGGGTCCAGCACCCAGTGGGACACCATCAGCGAGAGACACCATGACACTGCCGCTGCGCAGCCTGGCGGGCTCTGTGTCACAGACAGCTCAGCCTTCCAACGCAAACACCTTGTGTCCACACAAGATGAGAGCTGGAGACTGGTCCTCCCCACGGCACAGCAGGTTTCGGTTGGTGTTTGCTGGTGAAGCTGACCAGGCTCAGCCCTGGCACTGGCGGCTCTCGCTGCTGCTGGCGCCGGCACTGGTGTCGGGGGGGGCTGAGGCTGCCGGGCAGCGCGGCCGGCCAGCACAGGGCCAGGCAGGTGCAGGCACAGCCCCAACTGGGGCCGCAGAACCAGCCGCGCCTGGGGCAAACCTGAGCTACGGTCACCAACAGCTCCCGTTTGGCAAAGAGTTTTGATTGAAATACAGTGGGGGAGGCGTGGTTCGCATGGACATTTCTGAAATCAAACTGGCCGAAGCATTTCATTTTTTCCCCTGCACTTATTTCAGAGCTTGACCTAAAAAATACCAGTAAAATAACTGGAAGATGAAAGAAGTTGTTTCATTCTGGGCTGAGCAAAATGCTTCAGGTTTGTGCAAATTACTTCTCCCCACAACGACACTGGCCTCTCCTGCTCAGCTTGGCACACACGCTTGGTATGCCAGGTATGAAAAACCCATCCTCTGCCCTGATCTATCCTGGATATCTGTTGTTTTGGGAGACAGAGGGTGTTGAGTGCTGGGCTGTTTGGCTCTGGGGAAGTCACCTGAGAGGTATGTGTCCTACTTTCCCATCTTCCAAGGAGCCAGCTAATGTCCCCTGCTCTTCCCTTCGTGAGCAGCTCCACTGGCTCCCTAACGCAGGGAGATGTAAACCTTCTTTTGCCGTGGCAGTGGCAAGGTTTCGCTAGTGCTCTCCAGCAGCTGGAGGGCATAGCGGGCACTGCCAGTTATTAACTAAACACTCCTCTTAGTTCAGATAGTTCAGCTTTTGTAAGCCAGTCTTGGCCTGCTCCATTTTCAGACATCTCTTCAGTCTTCCCATCCCTGGCATTTGGACGTGGCCCCTTCCACACCAAAGCAGCTCCTCCAAGGCCAGGAGCTTCCTGCATACTGCATCCATCTCTGCCCGTTTGCCTGGTGGAGTATTAACAGACATCCTTGAAATGAGTATTAACAGACATCCTTGAAATGAAACACCCTAGAAAGCGTGGGCTGGGACACTGCTGTCCCAGAAGGTCTCAGCAAACAGAGTTGTCAGATACACGCCTGACTTAGCAGTGCTTAAAGACAAAGCTCTGTGTCCCGCTGCTTGGGTTTTCGAGACCGTGCTTGTCACAGACCAAGCCAGCCTCTACTGCTCCTGTGGTTCTGACAAACCAAACCCAACCAGCTCTGTCACCTGTGGGCAGCTGAACCCCAGCAACTGTGACCACAGCCCTTGAGAGCTTGGAAATCATGCTAGGGAAACGCAGAGGTGATGACACCTCCACGGAGGGGACAGAGGCTCCTCAGTGGCGTGCTCCCAGCCCCAACAGGCACCACTCGCTTTAAGGACGTCCCAAGCACTGTTGAAGACAAGCGACATCAGCAACATTCTCTTGCTGGATCAAAACCACAGGTAACAAATTTACATCGTGCTGCATGCTCAGCCGTCACTGCTGCAGAGCGACCCTGCGGCGGGCAGCAACTGTTCCAGCTGGGGTCTGACAGCTGATGTTGCCAGGCCACAAGATGCCCAGCCGCACAGCCACCTTGCAACACCTCTTAGCACATCTTTGTGCACACACCGTTTTTCCCTTTAACACCAAAAATAACTTCCATTACAGTTTTAACAGATATTATGCTTGAAGCCCAAGAAAGACCACAAGAAATTTCTCTGCGATTTCCACACCAGAACACACTTGACCCTCTCCTCCCAAGAGGTGAGGCCAGGGAATATCTCACTCCTTCCTGCCAGAGACTGGCTTCTTTTTGCTGAAAGCCCAGGTGATTTTCTTCCAGGTCTGCAGCTAGCAGTGAGCTTCACAGAGCCTGCGGGCAGTACAGCTTCTCTGCGCCATCACACAGACCCCATAACGATGCAGGCTCCTGGTGGAACCGTATTCCCAGCAGCTGTGGCTCCCATAGCTCAGCTCTCCAGTGCAGGAAAGGACCTTTTTCTCCCTTGCTGCTGCTCCATGGTAGCACTGACCCCCCACCACCCATGGGTTTATTCACCTGCCCTGCAAGGAGAGGGGAGTTGCAGTGCAAGCATGCTCATTGTGCCAATATCAAAACTACTGAGGACAGAAGTGCTGCCCAAGCCCCTGTTCCCCATGCTGCAGTCCCTCCTCCCATCAGCTGCTCCTCCTAGAACTCAGCTTCATGCTGTTTGCTAGACCATCCCTGTGTCATTCTCAGATCTCTGCAAAATACCCTTGTTTTTACAGTGCTCATCACTGTAAGATGCTCAGCTCCATTCTACAGGCTGCCACATCCCCTTGAGCTTCTTAAAATTAATCATCTCATTTCTTTAGGGGTAGACATCATAGCTTTAGTTCTCTTGGTGACCAGCACTGGGGATACCTGCTTCTAGCCATTGAGGCACCCCTTAGGAAGGAAAACCTTAAGAGATTAAAAGCTTGCAGCCGAGCAACTGCAATCACTAACTTATTTACCAGGAGCCTTGAGGAGATCCAGAGGCCAATGTCTCTTCCGCATGGTCATAAGTCTCCTCAACAGAGGATCCTCCTCAACTCAGATTCTGCCTCAGCTTCCAGCCACTAGAACTGCAGAGAACTGCAAAGACCAAGCAACTCAGCTGGTGGGACTGCAGACAAGCAAGGAATAAAGCAAAGGGGCAGGTAAGCAACTCTCCAGCTCTGCAGTCTTTCACTCTGCACATTTTACAGCACTGCTTGAAGCTCTGCTCTGGACCAGACTTGGGCACTCTGCAGCACAGCAGTGGCTCTGCCATGATTGCGTGTCTCAAGGCAGGGACAGCCGCTGAAGGAGCAGAACAGATTATGCAGAGGCAACACTTGGCTTAACCTACTTAATCACCCATTAAAGCATGGAGCTAAGCATTAGCTACTGCTGCCACTACAAATGCTTCTGGCCCCTTCTAAAAGCGTAGAACTCAAGCCTGCAGCACGAGACCCGAGAATCCCAAAGAGCTACTGGCTTAGATATTTACCAAAAAACAAACTCTTAAAAGAATCCCACACTCCCACCATTTTGCGAAACTGCAAAGACCAGAGGATACAGAAGCTGCACAGTGGATTATCCAAGTGACATTTATTAGAGCATTTCAAGTATACAATGATTTTACTGTTGGCTGTGAGCAGCTAAGATGCAAACAGATGCCAGTAGGAAAGGGTGACATAGAACTAGCAGGCTATGCAATCAATGTTTTCAGCTGAAAGGAAAAGAAAGTGTCAGGCTAAAAGACTGAGCAAGTTTGGGGACAGGGAGGAGCAAATATAGAAGTCTTTATTTGAGATCATTTAAATTGGCAACTCACAAGTAGCAGAAGCTGTCTGCTATTGCACTCTTCCCTTGGTATCCCAAGGACCTAAAATAGCCAGGTATGTTTTTTCCACCAAGAACAGACAACATTTCCCTGGTAAGAATGGAGGTGGAACCCTAGCTCAGCACTTAAGAGATTTAGATCCCTGGCTTTGCATACTCACATGTGAGAAGCAGGCCACTGAACTTCCATCAGCGAGGAAGCAGTGCAGACTTTCAGCAAGAGCACGCTAAAACTATCAGCTCCTCACTATAAGGCAGCTTTAGGTCAGGACTCTTTTTGGGTGCCTGAGCTGTTGTTTAGAAAAGCAAGGACCACATGGCAACAAGACTAGAAGGTCCTCTGACGAGAACAAGGACTGTGCGTGTTTCCCAAGAACTATTTCTGAAAGATACGTCCTTAAAAATATCTTAAAGCAGAGAGTCCCCCACTGATGCACAAGAAGGGCATGACTAGGGAGGAACTGAGCTATGAAGTGATCAACTCATAAAAAGCACCTCACAAACCAGAGGTTATGTACTTTGCTTGATTTGCAAGTTAGTAATTCTGCGTTTAAGATAATAGCTGCCTCAATTGTGTCTTAGTCTCCTGCATTTATTAATAAGGAGCAGTTGAATTCAAGAGCTTAAAAAAAAAATAGAATTTAAATGCTTAACATTTAAAAGGGTATCTCCCAGAATGACTGTCCTTCAAGACTACTAAGCTCTGAGGTATGCACTGGCAACTTAGTAATCAGGCTAGCAGAATGCAGCAGTTTCTAAGCCTCCTGAACGCACCTCAAGTTACACCTTCGTTAACCAAATGAATCACAATTCTTTCTAGCAAAGTTGCTTAAAAATTTAAAAATTCTGGTCGTCAACTGATTTGCAAGTAAAACAAAAAATATTAGAAATCGTAACAACACAGTCTGTTTAATTAAATCAGATCTGATTACTAGAAAAACATGCTAAGGACAGCCACTCAACTCATATCCTGGATGCTGCAGTGTATTTCTCCCACGCAGCCTACAACTGCTTTTTAAAAACTTTTTGTCTAAAGGACAGCAATGGAAGACAAGTCCAGATTTAATGACAGTTTCAAACAGAAGGGCATACATACATTAAATTAACAGATTCAACCTTCAGCACACAGGAGTTTGATAGAGTTACTGGCTAGAGTCACAGAAAGTTCAAAATTTGAACAGTCTTGAACGACTTCCAAAAATTCCAATGGCTTTTTAATAGTTCCAACAATTAACGGATATATAAAACGGAGACGGACTTCTCCAGCAGAAGAGTTGGGGCTCTTCCAGGCTAATCAGACCACTGGTACAGAAGGAAGTTGACTTGACTTCCCCCACCTTCCCACCAGTCCACTAAAGACTATGATTTATTAAAACCTCCTTGATTTTCTGACGACTGATTTAACAGGCAAAAGCTGCAGACTGTGTCAATCATAGTGGATGGCAGTATAGAAGATTATCCAGACAACCTGTGGAGAGGAAAGGAAGTGAAGGTTATTTTGATGCCTCTGGAGAGGGTTCAGGCACAGAAAACAAGCCTCATGCCTTGCTCTCAATAGAGGACTGGGGTCTGAATTCCAGCTTTGAGATGGTCTCGGAGATCACCATACACCACCAACGGTGGCATTCAAATTGCGTGCCTTCTGGGGTGACTAGCCTCTCCACATTAAAATCCCACCACTGTCCCTCCAGCGACTTAGAAACAGGACCAAATCAAGTACTGTGCGCATTCAGACTTGGGGGAGGGGAGTAAGGGAAAAGACAAAGACACCCAAAACACCATTTTGGGTGTAACTTGCTCTAGATGAAACTCCAGCGTATCTGGGAGAGAGGATGGGAAGACACAGAAGTTAAGTGGTAGATGTAGAAGTATAGCTGCCTGTTCCTACATCCTTTCCTACAGAGAAATCCCAGGTGTTAATACTGTATTTCATAGCCAGTAGCCATCAGATTTGGGAATCTTCTTTCCCAATCAACTGCACTTATTTGATGATGTTACCACATCCCTCTTCTATCAGCGCACAACCCCACCTGCTTTTCTTTCAGGTCTTTTCCCTCAGAAAGTGCACCAACACAATTCACTAATCAATGCAAAGAAAGCAAGAGGTGTTACCAGAAACAGTGCAAAAGATGTCATGAATCCTTCCTTTGTTAGCTCCCACGTCCCGCCATACTCCTCCTCATCTATCTGCTGGAAGCTACTGAAGTAGAGGTACAGAACACCAGCATTAATCAGGCAGAATCTGGAAGAAAGAGATTAGGAAGCGTCACTTTGGCGATACAGGGTGCAGGTATCCAACATGTCATACAGCAGTGTAGCAGTGAAACATCTTTCATCTGCAGCAGGGAGCAAGCAAAGATGAACACTGTTCCTGTAATGCTTCCCAGGCAGCCTAAAAGAGCACTTCCAGGTCAGCTTGCCATAGCGTGCTAGGTTTGGATGAAGTTCACCTCCCCAGGCACAGCCCGCTCCTAGTAAGGCTCAACAGATAGTACTCAAAAGCTGAAAGTATCAGCACATCTGCAAACCCTGCAAGTCTTCCTATCCTGCGGATCAGCAGCAGTCCTGCTCCCACACAGAATCCAATCTCCTCGTGTGCGCTACTTGATTTTGAGGCTGCTAAGAGGAAAACTCTATGTTCAGGGTTAGATCCCTGTTAGCATCCCATGACCAAATGCAGTGACTTAGAGATAGGAGCCAGAGAAGACTCGATAATGCCCTCAGAGCCATAGCACTGGGGTTCAATTTGAGATGACTCTTTGTGCTCTCTAGTCTGTGCCAACAGTTACGTTGCTACAGAGAGAAAAAAAATGTGACCACCTGATTGTCCTTACACACATTTGGCTTTACACCACCCCAACTTAGGGCTGGGACAACCTGGGAAGCGACAGGTACATTTCTGGTAAAGAAGGCTATGTAGGAAGGACAATACGGGAAGACATGCACACAAATTCAGTGACTGGCAGCAAGCTGTGAGCAGCTGTGCGACTGCATACCACAGAGAAACCACACACACAGTTCTAGAAGCTTTCAGTTTTTCCACTGTACACCAAATCACTTTCATTTCTTATTAACATTTAGTACAGGAATTAGCTTAGGTACCTGATGGTGCCTTGTGAATTAATGCATGACTAAGTAAGAACAATGCTACTCAGCTCCTCCACATCTGTTGCTGGGAGCACTTTAGATTTAACTGTTTGCATGTAGCTATCGAGTTCCTGTTGGAGCATCACTGCTTTACAGCTCCTTTTCCCTAAACTTCAAAGTTTTTTTTTCTTTTTTTCTTAGAGACACTTGCTGCTACTCCCTCCACTTTCTTGCCACAGCCAGGACACTCAGGAGGAGGGACAAGATGATGAGCCAACTTTCCCTAAGAAAAGCTGTGAGATTGTGAGCTTGATTAGACCTCGACTAGGCAGAGACATTTGCAAACGGAGACTCCCCGGAGCAGACACCGCATCTTCCCACACCTGGTGTTCAGAGAGCAGGGCTGTTTCCCATCTCTGCTGTCTCTCCAGAGGCTTTCAGACACGTGCCAGTGCCAAACAAATTTCTGTTTCCTAAATCAAAGCGCTCACTGCAGCCTTCGGACACCTGCTGGGAGGTGACCTGAATCCCACATCTTGGTGGGGATCCGATGTGTACGTACCCTTCTAGGCACTGCCTTACCTGCACACCGTGGCTGAAAGAACAACTTCAGCAACCTGGGAGCGCTGCAGGAACGCTGCCGATGGTGCCACCTTGCCTGCTTGTTACCTCTGGTCTTTGGTGTTTCGAAGAAACCTTTTCTTTTTCAAAGACAAGCTGCCCCTCTTGTCTGCTAACAGAACCTCCTCTCTGAGGAGGGCTCCTGACTCAAAGAGAATGACTACCGCACCTTCCCCTCTATGGGTCTTATTCCTTAGGTGGCCGCACTAGGCACCAGGCTCATAGCCCCTATTCACACACACAGGAACAGGCCACTTCACAAGTCAATTGAACCTCTCATTCCCTTCTTCTACCCCTGCCCCCTTTAATAACAATAAATTAAATTAAAAAAAAAATTAAAAGCATTAATCAGGCTGAGGAGAGAGAAAGAGGCTGATGAAGGTAAGATTCGTACGAGTTTCATGACAAATAACAGTCTGGAATGCAATGCTGACTTTAAGACGTATGGCAGGCAGAGACCGTGTTTGGCCAGCCTATTGTTTATAGCACAACTTTAAAACAGACACCAAGTAAAGTCCAAATGTGGGAAAGTACATGAGACAGAAAAGGAAATAAACCTTACACTGCTATTCCCACGAATCCCTTCAGTGGAACTACTCCCCAGATGATTCCCAAAATAACTGCAATGATCTGCCGGAACCAGTAGATCACATCTAAAAACTCGTCCTGAGGAGATAAAGCACAAGAAAGATTTTGGCATTTACTACGTTTCCTTTTTTTAAAGCATCATACAATTGAAAAGTGAAAAATTACCACACTGAACACTTAGTTTTCCATTCAAAGTATAAGATATTGTACTCGGAACAGATGAAAGCAGCTTATGGTGTCGCGCACCCTGGACTTTTCTGCTTCCAAATTAAATACACAGCTTTGTCCTCCAATGAGCTAATCACAGAGGCAAACAAGTATCTAGTCCCCTTGTTTAATAAAGATTCAATTCTATAAAAATTCACTGGAATAAATGTTTAAAGAACTGTTTATGCTTTAAGACTGTTATAGCCGCTCTCAGTGTCCCAGGCCCGGCCCTACCCAGAAACAAGTGCTACCACTCGGCAGTACTCACGCCAACTCCAAACCACAAACTGTATCTCACATGTACTACAAGTGCACCTGCACTCTTTCACAGCAGCACCAAAGCGGTCATTCCTGTTCGCCCATAGTGCCGACACAACTGCAGGTATTTCAGCTGGACAATGCTGACTCACGCTTTAAATAAAAGGCCCTTCTGCTACAGCCTCCCCAGGGATGGGATTGCCCCAGCATACCCCCAACGGCCTTTGTGATTTTAACGGAGGATGTGCAAAGTTGTTTGGCTCCAAGTGGAAGACTAGAATCCGTGTCGGATGTGGTCGTTTCTCTCAATCACTATGTTTCTCAGTCATTTTAGCCTTCAGTTCATACCCTATTGCATCAAAACATTGGCACAGCCTGTCATTGGTCCCCTCGCTAACTGAAATTCCTGCCCAGTTTGTCAGAGGGGCATGAGGTCGAATACAGCAGAGCCCCACCAGTTCTGTGAGCAACAGCAACTGACAAGAAAAAAGCGACACAGTTTCACATCTGTCCCCCAAGGAAAAGCAGGGCAGAGTCCACACCTTCCCTGCACTGAAAAGCAAAGGCAGCAAACCAGGGAGCAGACGTCCCGCTCCACCCACGTGTGCCCAAGCGCGCTAGGGACACAGCAGGACCTGGGATGCTGCAGAAGCTCAGAGAACCTTGTGGGAGTGCTACTGGGCAGCAGCAGCAGGCAGAGGCACTGACCAGGAGTGTTACAGCACACGGGAGATATGCACAGGAAAACAGGCTTCACTAGAGCTAAAAACACTGCGAATTCTGTGACTGACATGTTTTCACTCCCACTTGGAAGGTTTGCTAACAAACACAAGCAAAACATGCAAGTTGAGCACACCCAGGAAATTTTGTAGAGACCAAATCTCTTTTTGCACATGAGACAGCGAGGCTGGGAACAGCAAAGCAGACCACAAACAGCTGACCAACCACCATGCCGTTACTCTTCTGTGAGAACATACCCACACCGTGACACTGTGACTGAGAAACTCTCGCAAGCCTGTTCTTGTCGCTGCCCTTTCCCTTCAGACCTGCCAGGTCAGATGGATTTGCAAATACATTTTTCCCCCAACTTCTTAAAGCAGATTATATTTCTAGTTTTCTTTTAATTACACAAAGGAAATTTTTATTTGATCCTAGAAGAGTTTAATCCAAAAGCCAAATTTAACTGAGGAAATGTCCTGGTTTGAGGTAAAACAGAACAATTTTCTGTTCAGCAATTTTAATTTCCACCTAACCTGATTCTAACTAACCGAACTGGCAGAAATTAACAGTGTATTTTTCAGACAGTGTCCATTTTCAGAGTGATAAGACCTGATATTTACAGTTAATACCAAGGAACAATATGCACAGAGGCTCCTACTTATACTTATTGCTATAACAGCCAAGGCCAGCTAAATTTGTTATGTGCCCCATTGGAGAGTCGGAAGCACAAAAGTGCAGTGGGGTCCCACCTGCGGGAAGGAGCAGACAGGACAGGTGACCCAAAACTGACCAACAAGGGTATTCCAATCCATCTGCCTCACGCTCAGTATAAAAGCTGAGGGATCAAAGGGTCAGCTCTCTTTCTTCAATGGCCGACATCTGAAGAGGACTCTGTCTGTGTGCCTTTAATCCTGCTCCTGTGTGTTCCTGAATCCTGTTCCTGAGTTCAGCTCCTGTCCATCACTGAGTCCAGTCTGGGACTTTCCCTGTGCCTGACGTGATTGTCACCCCAGGAGCTCAATACTGCTTTTGTATATATTTCATTATTTTCTTTTTTGGTATTATTATCTTCTCTTTTTATTATTTTACCATTCAAGTAGTTTAGTTTCTTTTAAACTCATAAGTCTCTCTCTCATCCTTCTCTCCCTGAAGGGAGAGGTTGGGGGGAGCATCTGTTTGTTTCGGTGGCTGGTCTGGCCCAAACCAGGACAGATATCTTTATATAAATGCAGCTTGTGATTTCTTTGGCTCCACACCCAAGTAGCAGAGAACTGGGTTTGCTGCAGGCTACAGCACAGCAGACACGCCACATCTGCCTTTCAGGGAAGTACCTGAAGGGCAAGTACTCTGGGTAAGAAAGGACAAGAAAACATTGTGCACCAGTTGTCCAGTGTCACAGCTGGATTTAAACAAGTGCGCTGTGTTTATCGGGGCGTCTGCCAGACAATACCCTACCCTCACCTACGGAGCTGTGACCCACAGGGCGCTGCCGGGCCCGGAGCTCCGTGACACCCGACTGGTGCGGACACCAGAGCTCCCGACCCGCGACAGACCCACGCAGGCCGCAGCCCAGC
>NW_009648638.1:894942-898553 GCF_000708025.1 Charadrius vociferus
GGCAAACATATGCCGTCTGTAGAAATCATCGTCTTGGAAGCGTATGCAAGTAAAATAATCACGTGTGGGGTCCTAAAGGTTTGACTATTTTTTATCTTCTTGCCTTACAAAAGCAATGATATTCAACCTCAAACAGTAGTATTCCTTATGAAAAAACATGTTGGGAATTACTTCTTCAGCCCCTCTGCTGCGCTCTGGGGAGACCCCTCTGCAGTGCTGCCTCCAGCTCGGGGGGTCCCAACAGCAGAAGGACACGGAGCTGTTGGAGCGGGGCCAGAGGAGGGCACGGAGCTGCTGGGAGGGCTGGAGCCCCTCTGCTGGGAGGACAGGCTGGGAGAGTTGGGGGGGTTCAGCCTGGAGAAGAGAAGGCGAAAAAGGGGAGACCTCAGAGCCCCTTCCAGTGCCTAAAGGGGCTCCAGGAGAGCTGGGGAGGGACTCTGGATCAGGGAGGGGAGCGATAGGACTGGGGGGAATGGTTTTAAATTGAAAGAGGGGAGATTTAGATTAGATATTATGAAGAAATTTTTCATTCTGAGGGTGGTGAGCCCCTGGCGCAGATTGCCCAGAGAAGCTGGAGGTTCACTGTTTAATTTCTCCATTAACAAACCCCAGGCCTGAGGTCCTGCATTTCTTTGTGTTGCACAAACTAGCAAATGTGTGACGTGCTGAGTATCTCAGGAGCCTGACTGTTCTGCAGCGCTAAATACTTCAGTAGCAGCCACTGTGCTGTTGACTTGAGCAGGACATGGGAACCGTCGGGGGTAGACTGGAGCTACGTGAGCTGTGTGTGGTTATCACAGAGGCAAGCAGGCAGATGAGTCTTTGTCCCAGACCTCCAATCACTTCCAGCCGAGACCGTGTAATTTAAATACAGATTATGCAAGATACTTTTGGACTTCAAAAGTATCTTGCCCTGCTCCAGCTACCAGGCCCCTGACCGCATGTCCAACCCCTTGGGCATTTGCCACAGGGTAAAGGCTGGTCTAAGTCAACAGAGCCATGTTGCATTGGCAGTTAGGGGGGACACGGTGGGGGGTCATTGCTGTATCTCCAGCAGGACCTTTGCCTCTGACACCCCCATGACAGGGCCCTTTGCTGAGGGGTCAGGTCTCATGTGCCCTGGCTCCAGCCTTGCTCCCGGGGTGCTCCTTGGGTGCTCAGGGCATGGCAGCCCCCCTCCTGCTCCGCACCCTCCGCTCTGTGATGGACACGGTCACCTAGCACAGGGGGAGCCGACTGCTGTGGGACCCCAGGGCCGAGCTCTTCCAGGACTTCAGGCTGTGTTGGAGGCACGTGAGGAGTCTCACTGTCCCCAGCTCCATGCTCCTGCCCCAGGCCACTTTGCACGGGTGGAAGCGCTTGCATGATGATGAGACACCTGTCATCTAAACTTCAAGTGCCAAAAAAAAAGCCCTGGCTTGTTTTACTCCATCTCCATTGCCTGATCCATTGCCCATAGAGAAAAGCAAATTAAATTGGGGCTTGAAGGAAAAAAGAGGAGGCTGGAGAGGTGCTAGAGGATGTCACGGGGATGCAAACAGGCAGGCAAGTGGCAGGCACGTGGAAGCAGGGGAGAAGGATACATGGGGAGCCCTGGGCACAGGCAGAGGACGGTGGGAAGGGCTGGATGGGGCTCAGGGGAGAGCCCGAGGGACTGGGCGAGGTGGCCCCACAGCAGCCCTTCGCCTGCACGCAGCTTCAGAGGCTGCAAAGCATGCGAGGAGCTGCCACGTCCAGACTGCCCCACTTCACCAGTTCCCCCCTGCTGGGTCCCAGCCTGGCACCTGCCCAGTGGTGAGGAACTGGGGCTCGGCTGGGGACAGTGGCCACCCCAGAGGGGCTGGAGGGGGGGTCCTGCCTCCCACCAGGCTCCTGGGGGACACGGCTGAGGCTGGGCCTTTGATCCAACACAGAAAAACCTGCGACCAGCCACGGGGTGGCAGTGACTCCTGGTATTTGTTCCTTTTTCCTTCCTTTTTCCTCATATTTTTATTAAAAAGGCAAACCTTCTTGGGACCCCCTGCCCAGATCACAGACATGGCAAAGGCTCTGTGCTCTCCCCGGCTCACCTCTGCCCCGCCACGGCACTTGGCAGCATTTCCAACCCCATCTCCACGTTTGGGTGGCTCCTGATTCCTCCCCCAGCACAGCCTCTCCTTTGGAGGGGACGTGGGCAGGAGGACACCTGCCTCCAGCGAAGACCAAACAAGCTCCGTGGCTCCCCTGCTCCCTGGAGGGGGCAATGCCCTGGCAGGTCTACTCCAAGCAGCAGGAGGCCACGGTCGGTTAGGATGCCCCCAAGTCTGGCAGGCTGTTGGCAGAGCAGGTCACTGGTCTTCTGAGTCAGCGGGAACAAAATCAGTGCCCTGGGCAGGGCCTGGCCAGGCTGCTGGGGGGCATCTCCACTGCCTTCGCATCAGTGATGAAACAGGTTTTTGGGGGTTTTATTAACTGTTGTTTGTAGTGATGCCCCGCAGGAGAATGGCAGCTGAAGATTAATTTGTGCCACTGCTCATTTCTGCTCTTCACCTGTATTGCTGTGAGTGCAGCCCATGTGCGCCACGCTGTCCCCTCGACATGGCTCTGCCATGCTGGGAAGTGCCCAGGGGTGACGGCAGGGTACGGTCCTCATCCTCGAGCTCCCACCTCTCTCCACGGGCAGTGATGGAGCTGCTGTCGGCACCCGGGCAGAGCAGCCCTGCTCCAGCAGGGTTGGGTGAATCCCTCTCAGAAATGCTCCTGGTGTCTCCCTCTCCCACTTGCCTGCTCCTCTGTGGGCTGAATCCTGGCCCAAACCAAAGATAAATCCCCCCTGGGATGATGTCTGGGGAGGGGATCACCACCCTGAGGGGGAGCCCACAGGACCGGGTGCTCCTCTTGGTGGCTGCAGGACTGGGATGTGGTGTGGGGTTGCTGATGGGAAGGAAACGTGAGCAAGACCTGCTGCCCCGGACAGATGTCCCCAGGACCGGTGCCTGTCCTGCTTCAGGTGAAGGGTGGCAGCTCTCCATCCCTGTGCCTCTGGGCTCCACACCCCAGCTTGGGAATGGGGCAGGTCCCAGCTGTTCTCCACTTCAGGCAACTTTTTAGAGGAACTTTGAGGGGCTGTTTGACTTAGTCCTTCTGGGGGGGCTGGCAGCCTGGGGCAGAGGCAGGGCTCAGCGCCAACCGGCTGGTGTTTCTGGCCACCATTCCCTTTGCAGCCTGGTCCCACTGGATCATTAACACAGGCTTTCATCCACCCTCTGTGCAGCCTTTGGATGCCCTCAAGGCTTCTCCGTGTAACCCAACTGGGCCACTGGTCCACAGGCAGCCCCACGCCTGCTGACAAGGGGCCGAGAGCTGCTCCAGGAAGCCTGGAGTGAACCACCACCCGTGGGCTGGTGTCACCCGTGGGTGACCAGAGCTCCGCAGAGCCCGGTGTCCCCCTGTGTCACCAGACCAGGAGAGGTGGGGGACACCCACAGGGACCCCGGGACGTGCCTGTTCTCAGCCCCTCCAGGCGCCGCCCCGCGCTGCGCATCTCCCCGCGAGAAAACGGCCACGCGTGGGCCGCCCCCGCCGCCCTTTCGTCTATATAAGGCCGGGAGCGCCGTCCCGCCGCCCCGGCC
>NW_009648638.1:899139-915215 GCF_000708025.1 Charadrius vociferus
CCCCACCGCTACCGCCGTGCTGGAACTGTTGCTGGAGCTCAGCCCTGCGGAGGGGGCGACACAGCGGGAGGAGAAGCCCCGGTGCGGCCCTGCCAGGCACTCCTCTGCCCGGGCAGGCGGGGAGAGCCCCTCTCCGGGGGTCGGCAGGGATGTCCCAGCTAGGGGAGGCGAGGACCGGTCTCGAGAAAAGCTCTCGATAACTCTATATAACGCCCTGGGCATGGGACATCCCGGCTTCCCAGGATCGGGACGTCCCGACTGGGACGGCAGTGCTGCAAGAGCAGATCCTGCCGCCTGAGGCTTCACTCACCTCCTGGTTTGTCAGAGCTGCTCCGGTCTGGAACATCTGCTTTTTCCCCCCAAGTCTTTTTGCTAATGGCCAGAGCCGAGATCCAGATGCATGCTCCAGAGACCTCCGCTGTGTCCTGTGAGCAACTTCAGGCAATAAACTGTTGTAAGGCAGAAAAGCTTTATTTAGCTAATTTCCCTCAGTCTTGAACACAGAGGAACTTTGTGTTTTGTTTAGCCTTGCCCATGAAAACTTAAGGTCCTTTTGGCTTCCCTCCCTGCATCTCCTTTTGGTACAAAATGTTATGACTGATAACATTTTAGAGCCAGGGAGGCTCTAAAACACGGATGTGTAGGAGAAGGCAACAGCCAGAGCAGCATTCTTTGGAGCGGAACATCCCCAAGTGTCAACAACCACCACTGCTGACCAAAGATGGTTGGGTTTCTTCAGTCACTTGAATTTTTTTCCTCTCATCACTGGCAGGCTCTGTGCAGCTGTAGGAGGAGTTTGCAGTCACCTCCCCCTCTGAGGCGCTGCGGCCAGATTCCCCCACTGAGGTGAGCCCCTTAATTCTCCTGGGAAAATATCAAACCCAGTCCAGGGCATGTTATGCTGGTGGCCTGAGGCCATGAAGACTTTCTGCCCTGTGATCCTGTTTCCCAGTCTGCTCGGGCATCAGAAGGGCACTGGGTGTTTTGGGTGGTGATGGTGTCTGTGCATGGTCTTCTCATGGTGGCCCCAAAAGCTGCACTTTGGAGGGCTTTGTGTGTGCCACATGGGCATGGTGAGGGAGGTCCTTGTCCCCTAAACTCAGTGGGAAGGAGCTAGCCCAGAAACCGTCTGCCAAAGCTTGCAGACGAGCCCACCGGCTGCACATGGACCTGGCCAGCTCCGAGGGAGGGCTGGGATGAACTCTCCCTCCTGGGAGTCGCTGCACACTTGGCTCTGGCTTCCTGACACTGCCCTGCTCCTTCCCACCTGCACATGAGACCTGCTCGCCGGCTTCAGCGCTTTCCCCTTGCCTCCAAACTCCCTTTCCCACATCCATCTCTAATAAGGCCAAAAAAGGAGCGGAATGGCAGCACACCTCCATTCCTGCAGTGCCGAGAGGGACAGGGGGGCTCCTCCTGCAGCTCCTGGTGCCTCTGGCCGGCAGCGTGACTCCCCTGGCACCAGCAGCCCTTGGCAGTGAGGACGGAGCTGAGCAATGCCACATCCCAAGGGCATCCTGAGCAGGGCCGTGCTGGAGGGAAGGGACGGTCTAACAACAAATCAGGCAGGGAAGATGAGCTGCTCCCTGCTCACTCCTCCAGTGTACGACAACCTGGTTCGTGTGTTCCGCTGGCTCCGGAGGTGGGGTGTCCACTCCTGGGCAGTCCTGGCGCTGGGAGAGGTGCCTGGCAGGAGGCAAAGCTTTACGGGTGGAAGGATGCTCTGGCTGCAGCGCTGCCCTGTGCCTCCTGTGCCAGTGCGGGATGCTGCAAACCATCACCCACGTTGGCCCTTGCACCACCCTGGGAGAGAGCATGGGAAACGCTGCCTGTGCTGGGCTACACCGTGCCGTAACGTGTCGAGATGTGGCTGGCTGTGCGTGGTGGAGGGCCAGTGCTTGCCCGTTAGTACATACAGCTGTGTTGTGGCTCGCTGGTACCAGCAACTGATTTTGGGAAGAGCCATTGGGCAGGTTTAACCACCGTCCCTCCGAGGGCCCGTCGTTCACCCTGCAGGGCTGTCCCCTGGCACAGCCCAGAAAAAAATTTCCCTACCCTGACCAAAAGCATCTGGCAGATGATGTCCCTCTCCGGCTGTGCTGGAGACTGCGGGGCAGCCCCACGCCATGCCGGAGCTTCATCAGCACTTTTAGAGGTGGCTCCTGCAGTTGCATGGCCAGGTTTTGAAGGACCCGCCCTCGGGAAACTCTTAGCAGGTATTCCGGGTGCTCATAGCTTCTGAATACACGGGAAGACTCCAGGGCCTGGGAACAGGCTGCTGCCACCACAAGGGGAGCTGCCCCGTCCCCTACCCGCCTGGACAGCCCTCCTTGGTGCCAGCCAGACCTGCCACAAGCCCGCTGGCCCGGCAGCCGCTCCCCGCTGTTGTTTTCCAGCTGGGATAGCGAGCTGGAGCAGCACAGGAGAAGATGCGGGGTAGGGCAGGGTGGAAGCGGGCAGGAGGGAGGAGGACGGGGTCGGGATGGGGCCCACTTGCCCTGGCAGCACTGCCGTGTCCCTGTGGCTTATCCCACCCTTCCCAGCACGGTCAGGAAGTGGCACCAGGATGGAGTTGCTCGGTTGGTTTTTACTGAGGAGGAAACACATGGCAGTTTATTTTTCTGATAACTGTGGGTCTTCGCTCTTTCTCTTTAAAACGAAACTATTTTCTTTACTAACTTAAGAACTTTTTAAGGCAGCGCCGTGGCACTTTGGGTCTGACTCTTGGGGGGTGGGGGGGAAGGCACTAGCCTGGACGCAGGGAGACCGTCTCGGCAGGAGCAGTGGCAGAAGGACGAGGGAACAAGGGCAGCTGGTGACAGAGCGAGTGTGGTGATCGGATTGGCACAGGGCGTTCATGCCAGGCTGGTGGGAGTCGCGCCCCAGTGCGAACCTCCCGGGCTCTGCTGCTTGAGACCAGCAGCTCCTGGGCTGGAGCAGCACTGGGATGGGACTTTCAGCAGGGGGTGGCGGGAACAGGACCAGTCTCCCCAAGTTTCCTTCTCGCTGGAGGTTTGGTGGCTTCAATTGGCTCAGCTGAATCCATCCCAGCATGCAGCGCATCATGGCCAGGCGGTCCCTGAAACGGTCTGGGCATGGGGCTTTTGGGAATCCCAGAAAGCATGGGCTGGAAGACCAGGGGAGTGTGGCCGTCGAGCCCTCGTGCAGGGCATGGACCGCCCCTGTCGGATCAGGCCTCGCTGCAAATCCCTTCTGTCTCACCAAGAGGCGCCGTTCCCTGCACTGACCCAAAAAAGTCTCTTCCCCAGTCCCAGCCAGCCCGAGGAGGTCTCCTAACAGCAGAAATAGAATGCTGAGGAGATGACCAGGCAGAGCTGGACCTCGGGACCGAGCATCTTTCCAGGCCATATTTTGTATCAAACAGCAAAACCATGTACTGTCAAAATCGCACTTAATCCCCCTAACGAGAACCATCTCTCTGGAGAGAGTGCCAAGCCGTGCTTCTGCTGCTGGTCACAGCCAGGGCAGGGTAAATATTTGGATAATATTAATTCATGTGGTGAGAGCAAAACTCCCGCTTATTTCTCTAGTCTTCTGCTAATAATTCTGCTAATAATTCAGCATGTTTTGAAAGCTCAGCCCATTGCCGTGGGCCAGTGGCACAGCTTTTATTGCTGACTCCAACCCGGCACAGCGAAGTTGTGTTCAGCTGAGCTTCCCCACGCCGCTGCCCGGGGGACGGTTCTGGGCTGGCAGCGCACACTGGTGTCTGGCAGGGCACGCACAAAGGGACAGTCCGGTTGCAAAGAGCTTTATGGTGCAGTGATGCTGGAGGAAGCAGCGGGCAAGAGATGGGCTGCGGGGAGGTAAGATCTCCTGCCCACCCGGCTGTGGGCACGGTGGGGTTCCCCAGTCCTGCTGCTTTCCTCCACTGGCTGGTGACAAACATCACTTTCCTGGTGGGCAACTGGGAAAGGACGGAGCATTTGGGGGATGGCGGGGTGATTTGATGGCTGGGTGCCAGCCGGGGCAGCGTGAGGGAGGGGGATGAGGGCAGTGCTGTTTCCATCCCGGTAGCTGCAGCCACTGGGGCTCAGGGGGGACGAGGAGGGGACTGTCTCCCAGGGGACACGGAGCACATGCCCTGCAGATGAAGGGCCCAGCTCGGTCTCGGCGGGTGCTGCCAGGCTCTCTGGCATGGTGCACTGCTTCTGCAGTGGGATGGGAGTGGGTGTCAGGGTCGGGGGACAGTCCCCAGCCCCCTCTGAGCTTGGCTGGGCACCACGGTGCTGGGCAGGAACCGACACCATAGCTGGGATTTGGCACTTCACGTGGCCCCCGGGATGTCCTTCCAGCACAGTACAGCGAGGGCAGCCTGGGGTCTGCAGCAGGGTGGGGACCAGGCTGGGGAACACTCCAGCCCCCACTGCTGCAGCCCCTTGAAATAGGGATAGCAGGAGGGGAGGGAAAAAGCTGGAGAGCAGGTACGGCCTGGGGAGTGCTGGCAGGAGCTGTGTGGGTGCAGGAGAAGGCTGTTTGCTCGCCCCTAGTCTGTGCCAGCGCTGGGGTCCCACTGGGGGAGATGCTCCCCAAGGCCCTACAGTCCCCCCGGGTGCGTCAGCATTAAGGACCCAGCTGGGAAGCGGATCCTGGAACACACGCGCAGGGTGGCCGGAGCAGCCGGGCACGGTTTCTGGCCCGCAGCTTGCTGGTGGTGTTGCTTTGTGCTGCTTCACACAAGATGCTGCGGGTCCTCAGCTGCTCCGTGTCCCCTGCCAGAGAGGGCAGGAACCCAGGCAGCCCTGCTGCCCACCACAGCAAGGGGCACGCAGAAGAATTCTGCTGTGGAATTCCCCCGTGGAATTCATTCATAAGCCATTAATTTAACATTGCCCCTGTAGCTGCTCCCCATGCCAGATGCTGATCCAGGTGGGGAAACTGAGGCACGGGGCTGCATTTGAGGGAGAAGTGGCTGCTGTAGAAACATGACGGCTCTGAGCAGCGTCTCTGCCATGGGCTGACCTCACCCCAGACTTTCCTGCGAGGCCATGCTGAGCGGGCAGCTGGCACCGTCCCTCTGCCAGCCTGGTCTTTGCTGGCATCTTGCTGAGTTACTCTTGCCGGGATTTGACTGGAAGAGGTCTGGGCATCCCCTTCTCAGGCAACACCGGTGGTCACTGGGGGTGTTGAGCACCCCGTACGGATCCCGTTTGGGACCCAGAACCCATGGTGCAGGCTGTCTTAATCACCAACTGCATCCCTCGGCCTGGCGGCGTGGGGGGATGACACCAAAGCACTGCTTGGAGGCAGTGAAGGGGCTTGGGTTCCATCTCGCTGGTGGGAACGGGCTCTCTGCTCCAGCCCGGCTCTGCTGGGCACTCACCAGCACAGGCTGGGGGCAGGAATCCCCGCTTTGAAAGACCATGTTTTCCTGCCGCAGTCTTGCCTCAGGTGGTGTTTGGGGTCCCTATGGGACACACGTTGCCCCAGCTGTGTCCCCAAAGGTCTGTTTATCCCAATGCTGCCCCTCTCTTTGCCCCTCCGGGCTCTTCCCTTCTCCTGCCATTCATTACCTGTCACAACAGCACCAGTCCTCAGCCCCCGCAGTCCTGGCGTTTTCTCAGCCCCTCTGCCCCTGTCCCGCAGGGGCTCAGCAGCTGCCCCAGAGGTTCACCAGCCCCTTCTCCCCTCCACTTTGGGGCCCTTCCCATGGGCTCCCCGGGCATGATGGCGTGGAGGGAGGTGGTGAGTGGCCCTTTGGCCCTGCCGGCGGAGGCAGGAGGTGGGATGGATGGATGGATGGATGGATGGATGGATGGAAGGCAGGATGGAGGGGGAAGGGAGGCGGTGGTATGTGAGGAATGTGCCCGGAGCAGATAACCCCTTCCTGCTGGGTGCTGGGTGCTGTGCCGAGCCCACCTCCCGGGGACGTGGCCGGGGGCTGCTCTTGCGCAGTGAAATGGAGGGTGCGCAGGGAGCCCCATCGCCCCGGGAACCGGGCTGGGGAGGGCTGGGGGAGCCTTGCCAGAGGAGGGACTGAGGGCAGTGGGGGGATGCTGGGCACTGGGCTTGGCATCTCTCCCCATGCCTGGGCTGCAAAGGGGCCAGGTGGCAAGCGGGTTTTGGGGTCTGGGGGCTGAGGGAGTGGGCAGGGAGCCCTGGGAGCTCCCAGGTAGCACCCGGAGCAGAGAGGCAGCCCTGCCTGCAGCCCGTGGGGACAGCCCTGGGGAGGGTGTGCCAGCAGGCGCTGCCTGCTCGTGTGACTTCCCAGGGGACTGATTACAGCCTGGGTCTCGCCTGTCCCCATGTCCGACCCTGCAACCGCCTTATCTCACTGTTGCCAAACTGTGACAGCCAGGGAAACTGAGGCACGGGACTGGAACTGTGTGTCCCCACCTCTGCTCTCCCCGAGCTCTGCCTGCCCCCAGCCCTCCTGACGCTCCTGCCTGCTGCCCTGCCCCTAGGTACCACCCCAGCTACCAAGATGTCCAGCAAACGTGCCAAAGCCAAGACCACCAAGAAGCGCCCCCAGCGCGCCACCTCCAATGTCTTCGCCATGTTCGACCAGTCGCAGATCCAGGAGTTCAAGGAAGCCTTCAACATGATTGACCAGAACCGTGACGGCTTCATTGACAAGGAGGATCTTCATGACATGCTGGCTTCCCTCGGTGAGGAGACCCTTCCCTCGTCCTCCCGTGTGTCCCTTTAGCCCCTCTGTCCTCAGCACCTCCTCGGCTGCTGGGTGACCTAGTGCCTCACACCCAGCTTTGGTGGGATGCCATTGAGGCACCACCCTCCTGCTTTGGGCCAGCGCGATGCTGGCTGCAAAACTGGGGGGGGGATTTCTCTGCTGGCACCAGCTGACGGTAGGTGTGTTTGTGGAGGCACCCAAGGGCAGCAGCTCGGTGTGTTGCTCTTTCAGCCGTGCTGACTACAAAGGAAGAGACCTTTGGGGTTGGAGAAGCTCTGCTCTAGGAGCAACCGCCAGCAGCAGCCATTAAGTATTCGAGTAGTCTCACCCCAGAATGTCGCCTGGGGTCATCCCCTGCAGGACAAAGCCCTCCCATTGATCTCAGCCTGGGTGACAGAAGAGGCCAGTCCCTGTGCCGGCATGTACCTCGGCCAGTTGAGACTTGCAGGTCTGGCTGTGCTCCCTACGCAGAGCCCATTCTCCTTCGCTGCAGGCCACGGCTCCCACTTCCAGCTCCCTGCGGTACCTCCACGGCGCTTTGGGAGGTCTGTCAATGATTGACCTGGCAGCCAAACCTGTTCTGGAGGTCCTGCCTGGCCATGGGAGGGACCTCCCTCCTCCCCATGAGCTGTAGCTCCAGAGCAGTGAGGGGCCAGGTGTTGGGGACACGTGGACCTCAGCAGAGGAGGTTAAACCATCCCTGGTGCATCCATGGTAGAAGCAGTGCTAGGGACATCAGCAGCACAAGGCTCGTGTGGGGACATTGCCGCCTTTCTCCTTGGGTGGTGCTGGGTGTCAGTGGCCAGGGGAACAGGGAAAAGCCGTGGGTTTAGTTCTTGGTAACCCCCAGATGAATTCCATCATCTCCCTTGAGGCTAAGCCTGGCAGAATTTGGTTCCAGATGGCCTCCGGCATGGATTAAAGCATGGGGAGAGATGTCAAGGGGGGAGAATTGGTCACAGTGGAAGCCCCCTTCCTGTGTTCGTGGGGTGGGTGAACATGCACCAGCAAATTCATTTGCAATGAATAAAACCCCATCCGGCCGGGTGCATGGGCTGGCCTTGGGGATGGGTGCTGAGGGGGGGAACAGAGCCCTGCACCCACACCCCTGCCTGTGTCCGGCAGGGAAAAACCCCACCGACGAGTACCTGGAGGGTATGATGAGCGAGGCACCAGGGCCCATCAACTTCACCATGTTCCTCACCATGTTTGGGGAGAAGCTGAACGGCACCGACCCAGAGGACGTCATCCGCAACGCCTTTGCCTGCTTCGACGAGGAGGCGTCAGGTACGGGCACTGCCTGCACAGCCCCGGGGCGCCATCCCCTCGGGCATGCAGCCAGCACGAGGGCTGGGGCCATAATCCTTTAGGATAGTCCCCAAGCAGCTCCAGAGTGGGAAAGCTGGGCAGGGGTATCTTCAGGAGAGGCAGGGAAGGTCCTGCTCCTCAGCGCTCTCACAGTGTCCCCTGCTAACGCCACCCCACCCCCCCGCCATCCCTGCAGGCTTCATTCACGAGGACCATCTGCGTGAGCTGCTGACCACCATGGGAGACAGGTTCACTGACGAGGAGGTGGATGAGATGTACCGGGAGGCGCCCATTGACAAGAAGGGCAACTTCAACTATGTGGAGTTCACCCGCATCCTGAAGCACGGGGCCAAGGACAAGGACGATTAGAGCCCGGGGCCGCTCACCCCCTCTGCCTCCTCCTGCGCACCCCCTCTGCCCCTCGGCTCCCCTTGCTGCCCCACAGCAGGCTCCCCCCATGGGAAACACCTCCCAGGACCGGCACCCCGCATCGGGTCACGCTTGGAGGGGAAGCGCTCCCGTCACTACACCAGCGTGTGCCCATCCATCAGCCCCAGACCTCCCCTCCCATCACCTCTCCCACCCACAGGCTCGCTCCGCTGGGACCCCCAGCCTGGCTGTGACCCCCCCCCCAGGCAGCCATTGACCCCTCAAAGCCACCATACCGCTGGTCCCTGGGGCTGGGGTGAGCATCCCCGGTGAGCACTGGCCTGTGGGGATTTTGGCCAGCTCAAGCCCCAGCGATCAGCATCGTGGGGCCGTAGCACAGAGAGAAAGCGCCTCTCCCCTCTCCTCCCACACTCCCTTCCTTCATGAAAGAAAACCCACTTTGTTTCTTCCTCCCTGGCTGTTTTATGGCTTTAGAGCCTGTGATTTGAGGGATTCGACAAGCCGACGTGGCATATAAAACCTGATGGGTGTGATATGGGGATGTGCTGTGTGTGGCTCCCTCGTGGAGCAGTGCCGCGCCGCCCATCTGCCTGGTGGGTTTGGGGGATGGATTTGGGCACTGCATCTCCCCATCTCACTGCTGTTGCAAACTGGGGCCCTTTCCACTGGGGCAGCCTGTTTTCAAAGCCAAATCGCTCCAAATCTGGGTAAGATTGGCTTGAGCATCATTTTCTGCCTTTGCCGATGGGATGAGGGTCGCTCTGCTCTGCCCCCCATGTCGGGGTGGGCACATGGGTGGGCTGAGATACACTTGGCAAGGTGCTGCCCACACTCCCCTGTCACCTGGTTCGGGCTCCCAGGGGTTTGGCCACCCTTTTGTGTCACCCTAAGCAGCCAGGGGTGGGGGTAAGGGACAGAGAGGGTAAGAAATGAGGAGGGAGGTTGTCCCCCTGGGGGGGACACCACCCTGACAAGGGTATGGGAGCACGGGGGGCTCCCGCCTTGCAAAGCTGCTCTCTAAAGTGCTGCTTGAAGTCAGCCCATCTCCCTGCCCTGGAAGGATGAGTTTCCTGAATTTCTTTCTTTAAAATGGGGGAAAATGTGATGAGAAACCCACAGAACCTGGTGAGAGCACAGTGCATGACGGAGATGCTCTCAGCACACTGGGAAAGCTGGGACAGGGTCTGCGGGAGCTCCGTGGGCATATAGTACTGGGATCAGAGCGGTCAGAAGCCCCATCCATGCTCAGAGACCTGCCAGGCCCCAGGAGATGCTCTCATCTGGGAGATGACCCATGGTTGAAAAGCTTCTCCGTAGTTCTCAGTGCTTCTATTTCGCAGGCACCAGCAACACAAGGAAAGATGAACCAAGTTATCAGGGACACCAAGATGTGAAAGGCTGCAGGCGTGCTCTCCCAGGGAGCTCCCTGGGGTCACGGTTTGTGCTCTGCAGCAACAGCCCCAAACCAGCCCACCTCCAGGCTTGCAGATGCCAAGATCCTTCCCTAATTCCCTGCTGTGCCAGAGAAAAACCTACAGTTCTCCCACTTCCAGAGCTGAGTCCCAGGCCTGAAGGCTGCTGGAGGGCAGGATGCTTTTTAAAAAGCCCCCTTCACTGGGACACGCACCGAAGTGAACATCTCACAGATGTCTGTGAGATGCTCACTTTGGGACAGATGGTCTGATGCTGGAGATAAACCAAGTGGTGTGGGAAAGGGCCTCCAGCTTCTGCAAGGTCTCTGCCACGCTGTGGGCAAACTCTTTTCTGGAGGTAGCTGCATCCAGGAGTGATGTTCAGCCCCCACTGACCCCAAAGGATCAGCTTTGCAACCAGCCCAGGTTCTCCCAGTGGTGGGAGTGGGATGGACTCGGTGGCCGGCCACCACCAGCTGCGGGCACTGCTGGCCCTCAGCAGAGAGCTGCCAGAGGCTCCAGTGTGGGCTTTCAGAAGTGCTGTTTCAAGCAGCTACTAAAGCTGCTGTGTCTGAGCTGCCCCCGTCACCGGCGCAGCCGCAGTTACACCACAGGACTCTCAGGTGAGGGCATCCTTCAACCCCGATGCCAACAAAGCAGTGAACATATGGGAAGAGTAAATATGGTCCTTGCAAAAGGGAGTCCTGCCTCCCCTCCCGCCCCCCCCAGGGAGCTCTTTGCAGGTGCATCAAGAAGTTATTTGGGTATCAAAGATGGAGCTGTCTTGCAGGACTTCAGAGGCTGAGCAAAAAGTACCGGAATGCAGGTGGGTTGATAGAAAGTGAAGCACATGGGGAAGATCAACCCTGACTTCACGGGTGAGACGACGGGCTCCGAGTGCCCTGAGACAGCCCCAGGGAAAGGTCGGAGCTCAGCGGCTGTCAAAATCAAGAAAAAAAGGAGAAAGAAAATCACATGCTAGGAATTACTAGGAAAAGAAAGGAGATTAAAAGAGAGACCACTGATCGGCCATTGCCTACGTCCTTTTATCACCCACACTTTGAATGTAAAAAAGAGTTACAGCCCAAGTGGAAGTGTCCTGAGAAGGGCGGCTTAGAGGTTTGGCAGCATGGACCAGCCTGCAGCCGAGGAGAGCCCGGGCAGGCTGAGCTCTCTGGCCTGGCAAGGGGACATAGGAGTGGGGTGGCAGCGTGGGGATGGTGCTGCTTCCCGCCCCTCCTTGGGCTGCGCACGGGCATCACCGGACACGCAGGAGCCATGTCTGGCTCAGGGCATCTGTGCCCAGGAGCATCTCTCCCACGGGCTCTGTTCTCACCCTCTTTCAGCACCTGCTTCTAGCCACGGTGGGAGACGGGACCCCGGGAGACATGACAGTTTGTGTGGCAGTGCTCAGAGCCCTTTCTATGCTTCATTATTTTTTCTCAGTCCTGGTACTAACTAAGCCCCTTCCCCTGGTTTTGCTCAGCTGTTGGCTTCTTGGCTTTTCCAGCAGTGCAGTGGCCGGCGGGCAGCCTTTCCCATCGCATCGGCTCACATCGTCCATCAGCTGATGCTCTTGGGAGGCCCCCGGTGCCACCAACACAAGCAGGTGGGACAGTTCTACTGTGCTGCCAACTATGCGTTCCCCAAAAACACTTCACCCAATTTGGTCAACCACTCCATGCAAAGAGGGAGAAAGAAACATCAGCAAACTCCCAAACTCTTTGGGCTCATGTGAACCTCATGAAGTTCAACCAGGGCAAGTGCATGGTCCTGCACCTGGGTTGGGGCAACCCCCAGTACCAGCACGGGCTGGATGGTTGAGAGCAGCCCTGCAGGGAAGGACTTGTGCACACTGGTGTGTGAGAAATTGGATGTGAGCTGGCAATGTGCACTGCCAGCCCAGAAAGCCACCGGCACCCTGGGCTGCATCCCCAGCAGCATGGCCAGCAGGGCAACCTGACCTGACTCAGCCATTTCAAAGGTATTAAATCACACCAAAATAAAATGACACATTTAATTTCAGACACGTTTGCTTGGGGCACGGAGGCACCAAGTTAAGAAAATAACCATCCTTTTGGGTCAATCTAAAAGCTGCTCACAGTGGAAAAGTGTTTCTGATGTTCAGAGGGACCCTCCTGTGTTCCAGTTTGTCTCTCTGGTCCTGTCCCTGGGTACCCCTGGGAAGAGCCCGGCTTCGTCCTCTCCGCACCCTCCCTCCAGGTATTGATGAGATCCCCCTGAGCCTGCTCTGCTCCTGGCTGAACTGTCCCAGCTCTCTCAGCCTCTCCTCAGAGCAGAGATGCTCCAGTCCCTTCATCACCTTCATGGCCCTTTGCTGACCTCTCTCCAGTATGTCCCTGTCTCTCTGTACTGGGGAGCGCAGCACTGGACCCAGTGCCCCAGGGGTGGCCTCACCAGTGCTGAGCAGAGGGGAAGGACCCCTCCCTCCCCCTGCTGTGACACTCCTCCTAAGGCAGTCCAGGACACCGTTTGCTGCCTTTGCCAGCTCATGGTCAACTTGGTGTCCACCAGGACACCCAGGGTCTCTTCTGTCAAGCTTTAGCTTTCCAGCTGGGTGGCCCCCGGGGAACATCCTGGTGCCTGGGGCTCATCCTCCCCAGGGGCAGAACTTTCTACTTCTTGTTGAAATTCAGGAGGTTTCTTTTGGCCCATTTCTCCAGCTCTCGCTCCTGCTAGTACATGCAACCCAGCCAGGGGTCCGGGAGCAGCCTTGGATGGCAGCTCCTGTTGTGCCAGCTCTCCCCACAGGAGTTATTCCCTCCCTTAGCCTGAACAAGAGCTGTCTATGCTGCCCAGGGAGGCTTCATCCAAACCCTGACCCAAGAATGACATTCTCCAGCGCTGTGAGCTCCATCCTGATGCCCCCAGAGCACTACAGCTCCTCTTTCCATGCCCAACGGCACAGGTTATGGGAATATCAGAGAGGCAAAGGACATGGCAGTACCCGCTGAGAGAGGGATCAGCAGAGCAGTCCCATGGGAAGGGGCAGGAGGAGATGGAGGAACCGCGGCACTCAAGCACGGGGCTCCGGTGCCAGAGCCGGGCAGAGCCCGCGGGGCTGGAGGTGGTGAAGCAGCGCAGGGTGCAGCTGGCTGGGGCTGAGCCGGGCGCTGCGGGGCCGTGACACGAAGAGTTGGACACTGGGTGTTCTCCTGGCACTGCTTGTTCCCAGTCGGTGCCCAGCCGGCACACACCGCACCGGCCCTAACCAGTGCTCTAACGTCAGCCTCCTCACTGAGCAAGAGGCGATCGCTTTTAAACCCTTAAACCTGCCATCAAGGCTCTGCGGGAGGTGGGTGAAGGACCACACCAGGCCCAGGCTCCCACTCCACCCTTGAGCAGGGGAAGGATGAACCCGGTTATCCTTTCCCTCCTAATTAATGCCACCGCGACTCCAGCCTTGGCTTCTGCAGAGCCTTGGCTTCTGCAGAGCAAAGGCAGGCTGTTCACCAGTAAAAAAGCCCTGTTGACACCACTCCCAGGACTAGTCCTACTGGGGGAATCCCAGCCTGCGGGCAGTCTGGTGGCCCTGAGACCGGAGCGGGACCCCCACTGCTGGGGAGTCAGAGCCGGGCGCCAAGGGCAGGGCTGCAGCCAACAGCCGGCCCAGTCGGCCACAAATCCGACTTTCCTTGCCAAAAATTCAGCTTAAATACCAGAGGGTGGGCAAAGGGTGGAGGGGAGTCCTGCCTGGGACAGGTCAGCGCACCCTCGGAGGCTGCCTGGGGGTTCCAGCATCCCCCTTCGGGCTCTTGCCAGCTTATTGTTTTTCAAATTGCTGAAGTTTAATAGTATTATCATGTCAATGGGCCTGGCCCGGAGCAGGGCTGGCTGGGGGGCTCAGCACCGACAGGCCCTTAGCCCAGCCCCGGCCCCTCGCCCCACACGGCTCCATCAGCCCGGCTCCTGCTCCAGCCTGGGTTTGCCCGAGGATTTAGGCTCCCCAAATGCCGCACTCAGGTACCCGGTAGGATTTTTCCCAAAGCTGCTTCCACACCGCCCGTATCGGCAGCCCCAGGAGTGCGGGAGGGCTCACGGCCCAGCCCTGGGCAGGTGTTTGAGCCCTGGGACCATTTCCCCGTTGACTCAACTAGCCAGAAGACTGATACAGCTTCTTTTCAAAGGACGGGAGCAAAAGCAGACCGCTCGGAAGGACGGTCCTACCTGGGCCCGGAGGCTGACCCAGACCCCGGTGGTGTGTCCAGGGGGGGCTCTGCGGTGTCACCCACCAGGACCAGGCTGGGCAGGACGGACGCACGCTGCCCGGTGATGGCCCTGGTTGGCGGGCGGGAGGGCACCGCGGGGGAGAGGGGTGGCTGGGGCAGGGGACGCACCCCGCGGCGCGGCGACAGCCTTGCAGCAGCCAGGATTTGCGCCCAGGGCTGTCCCCACACCTGCCCTGTGGTTCCCCAGCCCGTACTGCACTTGCGCTGACGGAGCAATAGCAATTTGGGGGTACAGCTTCACCCGGCATATTGAAGATTTACCAGCAACTAAACAAATGCTTTAAGGAATTTTCTGTTTTTTTTTTTTTCTTTTTTTTTTTTTTTTTTTCTTTTTAACTCTTTATCACACCACGCAAGCTGCTTTGCAGAGAGTGAAAACCTACCATAAAAGAAGTTTTTTTGCAGCCTTTCTCAATACCCAAATGGAGACCCATCTTCGTCCCTGTGAGCAGAAAGGAGGGGAGGGAGGGGAGCTGCAGCACCCCCTGCAAAGGTGGTGGAGCCTGGCAGGGAGAAGCGGCCCCAAGGCTGGTTCCTGCACCAGGGTGCCATCAAACACCCACTGCAGACAAGCTCTGTGTGGAGAAAGACAGAGCAGGACACGGTGACCCTGGGGGCTGCTGTGCCCCACGAGCACCCAGGTCCCTGGGGGGATGCACACACACGTGCTGTGCCGAGCCAAGGATGAGCGGGACACCCCCAAGAGGAGCGATGGACATCCCAAAAGAGGACATCCCAAGACGGGGGTGTCTTTCTGCTGGCATCCCTCTGGGCTGGCAGCTGGACGGGGTCATCTTGGCTTCCCATGGCAGCACCTTCTCCATGGTAGGAGCTGGAAGGGATGAGTCTGCTGTTGTCCATATGGTGCAGAGGGTGCCTGACCCACAGGATGCGGCACCACTGCTCAGAGCAGCTCTTCTCTCTGTGGTTCCCATCGATGAAGGGTACCACCCCAGGCTGTACATGATGGACACGTCCCCTTCTGGGCTCAGCGCTGCTCACCCGCCTGTCCTGAGCACCAGGTGAAGGTGTGACCCAGCCCCACGTCACAGAAGGGCACAGAGCACGTGGTGGGGAAATCCTGCGGGAGCCACATCCTGGCCCAGCAGTGTACTTGCACTCAAACGGAGCGATTTGGTCTCCAAAACCCCGAAGGTGACCTCAGTCACCACTCTTGCTTTCAAACACCTTCCACGCTTGTGTTTTCCCGTTCAGTAAGTTCAGAAGCCAGCAAGGGAAGCACAGGTGGTGCTCCAGGGTGGTCTGAGGTCCCCGGGGCTGTCACCCACACCCGCCCCAGCAGCTCCTGTCCCCAGGCCTGGACCTGCTACCAGTGCCTGCCCGTTCCCTGCCCACAGGCACCAGTACCCGCTGGGTGCCCAGTTACAGGATTCAGCCGTAACACGGCTGGGGGGAAGCAGCTTGGGTGGTGCCTTCGGGAGGTGCCCCTGGGTGGGTGCCCGTGTGTGTGTGTCCCTGTGCAGGTGTCCCTGGGTGGGTGTCCCTGGGTGGGGTCCCTGCATGGATTCTCCTGGGTGGGTGTCCCCATTTGGGTGTCCCTGTGCACGTGTCCCTGGGTGGGTGTCCCTGGGTGGGTGTCCCTCCATGGGTACCCCTGGGTGGGTGCCCCTCTCTGGGTGTCCCTGTGTGGGGGTGCATGGATGGGTGTCCCTAGTGTCCCTCCATGGGTGTCCCTGTGTGGGGGTGCATGGGTGGGTGTCCCTAGGTGGGTGTCCCTCCATGGGTGTCCCTGGGTGGGTGCCCCTGTGCACATGTCCCTGGATGGGTGTCCCTGAGTGGGTGTCCCTGGGTGGATGTCCTTGTTTCAGTGTCCCTGCATGGGTACTCCTGAGTGAGTGTCCCTGTGTGAGGGTGCATGAGTGGGTGCCCCCGAGTGGGCACTCATGTGTGCATGTCCCTGTGTGGGTGTCCCTCCATGGGTGTCCCTGGGTGGGAGTCCCTTGGTGGGTGTCCCTGGGTGGGTGCCCCTGTGTGCACGTCCCTGGGTGGGAGTCCCTCCATGGGTGTCCCTGTGGGGTGTCTCTGTGGGGCTGCAGCCCCACG
>NW_009648638.1:916494-917707 GCF_000708025.1 Charadrius vociferus
TGGGGGCGTCCGTGGGTGCCACCCCCCCGCGCTCCCCCGGCCGGGCCACCGCCGCCTGATGCCCGCTCTTTGCCTTTCCACCTCGCCAGGCTTTAACCAGGAGAGGTCCGCCGGCAGCTCCACCATGTCGGATAGCGACCTCGGGGAGGACGACAGCGCCACGTCCCCGGACCCCTCGCAGTCCAACAAGAGGAAGAGAAGGGGCAATCTCCCCAAGGAGTCGGTGAAGATCCTGCGGGACTGGCTGTACGAGCACCGCTTCAACGCCTACCCCTCCGAGCAGGAGAAGCTCAGCCTCTCGGGGCAGACCAGCCTCTCTCTCCTGCAGGTAGGAGCCGGTCTCCCCACGCGTGGGGGACACCGTTGGGTCTCCAGACCGGGAGAACCACACCGAAGATCCCAAAGGACTGGGCACGCTGGAACCGCTTGCCTGCGAAGGGCAGGGAGGGGACGGCAGGGAAGCGAAGCCCCCTGAGGTGGGCAGCCCCTGTCTAGGACCGGCCTGAGCCCCAGGGACCAGTTTCACGGCAGTGCTGGAGCAGAGCTTTTTGGGCATCCAGAAGATGGAGGGACTCTGATGGGGGACAAACTAAGCACTACCACGTTGTTACTAAAAGCCGCCGCAGGTGGGAGGGTTTTAGGGGGGTGCTGCTTTATCCTGTTCCCCTGCGCACCCACCAGGGTGAGGGGGGGCAGAGCTACCACCCCCCCGCAGGCAGGGCCTCCCTGTGAGGAGAGGGGAGAGGGGCTGGACTGGGCTTTGACCCCAGGTGGGCCATTAGCCGCACTAAGTTCTGGCTGGCCCAGCTGGCCCCAGTTGCCCCAGTTGCCATAAGGGGAGCCCCCCTGCCCCGTTCCTGGCTGTGGGCTGATGTTTTCCTTGTTGCGGGTGCCCAGCTGGGAGCCTCGGCAAGCGGGGGGGGTGAGCAGCGCTTTTCCTGCCAGCGTTGCCTGCTGGGGGGGTGGCAGGGACAACCTGCCTGTGCCCTTGATCCACGTGGAGGCCAAAAGCCCCTGGGCAGGGGGATCCCCGTGTGCCCAGGTCCCCGTCCCCCCTCTCCCAGCCTGGCAGGGTGGGTGATGATTGGGGGCTTCACTCTGGTTGTGGGGGCACTGTGGCTCTTGCGTGCAGGGGAGCAAGGGCCAGCGGGCTCGCAGCTGAGCTCCTCTCCTTGGCGCTTCCTCTGCACCTCTGGCTCCTTTCCCTGCTGCT
>NW_009648638.1:917723-918304 GCF_000708025.1 Charadrius vociferus
GGCCACGGGCCAGACACCGGTGTGTGGGCAGTGGCCGTCTGGTTTCCCTCTTCCTGGCTGGCAAGGTAAACTTGGGTTTTGTTTTAATGCATTTCTTTAAATGCCGCCTGTGTGAGAGAGTCGTGTCCGGGCAGCTGCTCCGGTGGGAGGCTGGTGGTCCTGGCAGGGCTGGAGTCAGAGCAGTGGGAGGAGCAGCGATGGGTTTGGGGCTGTGGGTCCCGGAGCGGGGTTGGCACGGCCGTGCCTGGTGCGCAGGGGCTTTACCCCAGGGCTCGCGGCAGCGGGACCAGCAGGTGCCTGGCTCTCCGTGCCCCGGGCTCTTGGGGACCGAGGAGGGTGTTGGCAGGGACGTGTTGTCTGCCCCGTGGGACCCCCTGCAGCCAGCGTGTGCCTGGTGAGGAGGCTGCCTCTCTGCCCCCCAGGCAGGGGGTCCCAGCCCCATGGCGTTTCCCAGGGCCAGCTGAGGGCTGTCACCGGGATTTCTGTCAGTCTGAGGTGGCGCAGCAGGACTCTGCAGGGACTGCTCTGTCTGACGAGGAGAAGTCTATGGGGGTGGAGGTGTGGGACACCCTACGGCAAGG
>NW_009648638.1:918324-920121 GCF_000708025.1 Charadrius vociferus
ATCCGACCCCTCCAGGAGCCTCTCGAGCGCAGGGCTCCGCTGCAGCCACTGGCCGACACCCCGGTTGTTTATTTGTGCGTCCCCCTGCCTGGTGCGGTGGCCTGGGGAGCAGGAACACGGCAACTCCGGGTCTCCAGGGAGAGCAGGAAGCCATGTGCCATGTGTCTCCCTTGCCGAAAGCTGGGAGGTGAGAAAGCGGTGCCGGCTCCTGGCGAGGCTTCCCGGACAACAGCAGGTCTCCCAGCCTGTGCTCGGCTGCGGGGACGGGTTTTTCCTCCCTGTAAAGGGGATGCTGCTCTCATGGTGGTGGGGACACGGACTCAGCCCCAAATGATGGTCCAGTGTGCGCTGGTGGTGGGGCCAAGCAATGGCTGTGTTTAAAAATAAAAAAATAAGCTGCTTGTTTCAAAGCCCGAGGCATATCCCAGCTCCCCGGGTGGGTGATGCCATGCAGTGTCACCGGTGGTGGTGTGTCCCCTCAGTCTCTGTGCTGTGTTCTCCAGAGAGATTTGAATGCTGGAAGGAGCGTGGTGGAGAGGAGACCGGCAGGATTTTGGGGGCCTTCTCGGTGCTGTGGAGTTGGTTGGGCTCTTTGTTGGGCATCCAGCCCTCTGGTTGGGGATTCGGAGCAGTCGATGGCCATGGGATCGCAAGATCGTGTCATGGGGACCCGGCTAAGGCTTGCAAGGGAGGGCGTTTGGAAGGGAAAAGAGGCTGAAACTGGTGTATTTGAGGGTGTTAAATGCCAAATATTGTCTTAAAGACAAAAAAGACAACTGAGATCTTGCTGTGATCACAGTTGTGGTAAGTTCTCTCTCCCCAGGGGAAATATTTTACGTAGCTGTTGATTTGGGAAAGATCAGTCATTTTTTTCCTCCTGATTGATTCTCTTCTAATTGTTTTCTAGGAAGAAGGCAGTTATTTTAGTGTAGCATTTTACATAAAGAGGCTGAAACAATATGTGGCCGAGACTGAATACATGGCTGCTGTGTTTCCAAAGGGTTTCTCGAGGCATAGCTGCAGAGCTCTGCCTCTTTGGTGTGCCGGTGTTTGGGAGAGCTGTGACCTCACTCGTTGGAAGGAGGCACGGGAAGGTGTCGATGTACTGCCGTGATCCCTGCTGCCCCATTAGCGGATAGGGGGGGCTGCAGCTCCACGAGCTGATGGCTTTTTGGGGTTTTCCATCCATACTGCTGTCCTGCTCTCTGTCTATTCCGGGCAGCCTTGGTGCTCTCATCCAGGGCAGCAGCGTGTTGGCACTGGCGGCAGCGTGCGAAGTGTGGGCGGGCACGCCGACCTCTGGGGTGGCTCGCCTGGGGAAGGAAAAACCCCCCCCAGCCCAGAGACCTGCTGGAGGCTGTAAAAAAAATTTGGGGGTCCTGAGCTGCCTCTGTTGGATGCCGCAGCCTCCACCTGGGGGGACAGCAGGAGCCCCCGGGAGGGTGCTGGGAGCTGCATCCTGCTTTACCCGCATGCGGCGGGGCACGGTCGGTCGTTGGGACTTAGGGGCTGCGGTGGGGGGACAGCGCTGAGCCCATCCTGCCCTGGGGAGCGGGCAGCTCTCCTCGAGGGCTGCTGCAGCTCCACTGGCTCTGCGCAGCCTTGCTCTGGCTCGCGGGGCTGCTCGGCTCCAAAGCTGCTCAGGCTCCGTTTGGTTGCCGGCGTGGTGAGCGGGTGCCATGGGGGGCTGGCACCCACGCGCAGTCCCCGGCAGGGTGAGCTGACCGGGGTGCAGGGAGGAAGGGGCTCCCCCAGGCAGGCGGCGCTGGCAGGATGCAGCCGGTGTTGGGGTTTCCG
>NW_009648638.1:920727-924940 GCF_000708025.1 Charadrius vociferus
GGCCGAGCTGGAGTCGCAGCGGCAGGGGGGGCAGCTGTCCCTCTCACCCCAGACTGAGCCCCCGGGAGCCTCCGTCTCCAAATAACCTCCTGGGCCAGGTCCCGCAGGGTGCCCTTCCTCGGGGGGTGCCTGACCCTCCCAGCTTCGTGCCACCCGTCTGCTTGGCACCCCCTGACCAGCTCATCTGGGAAGCGGACTCCTGCCTCCCAGGGGGCTCCGGGCTCTGTCGGCTGAGGGGGGAGAGGAAGGACTGTCCCATACCATGACCCTCTCACTGGGGAGATGCCCCCCGCCTGCTGCCCCTGCTGCCGAGGATGGTGCCCCGGGTGCATGGGAGGATGTGGCCGCTGCGATCTGGCTGTTGTGAAAAGACCTTTGCAGCTTTATGACCTCTCCCTGCCGCGATTGACAGTTACTGTGGAGCTCCCCTTGGAAAACCTGCTGACTTCTTTTTCTCTCTCCTGTAAACAAGGGTCCAGCCAACACCATTTCTTCAGGGAGAGAAAGACAGAATTATTATTTTTTTTAAAGTTAGTGTCTGTTTTAAGGACTATGGATGAAAAGCTTTTTCTCACAAATCCTTGATCTCCTCCCCTGCCCTTTTTTTTTTTTTCCCCCCTTTTGTTTGTGGAGGGCCTTTCTGGTACCTTGTGCTGGCGAGGATCCCTGCCTTGCCCAGGGGAGGGCAAAGGACAGATAAACTGGAAACCTGAAGTCTGTGGCATTTTTTCTGCACAGAAAACATGGGACCCTCCTCTTCTGCCTTAGGGTGTTACAGATGCTGCCAGTAGGAATCTTTATGGTGCTGTTTAGCAATCTTTTTGTTGAAACATTTTCCCTTTAATTGTGATTTATTATATGATTATTTTTTTTTCTTCTATAAGCATTTCTACAACTTCCCCGTGTATCTCTCGAGTTCCCGCTGAATGTGTGCATGTTGTGTCCCGGAACAGAGAGCACGTTGCAGAGCCTGCAAGATGCTGACCGCGGGCTGCTGCTGGGGGTGGACGCAAAGCTCAGACTGTGAAATTTTGTATCCAACTTCTTTATTTTCTTTTTTTTTTTTTAAAACCATTTGGAAAGAGGCGTATTGTGGGCATGGGCATGTGTGTTCTTCTGCAAGTGCAGCGCTCACTGCCTGCAGACCGAAGTTCCTGGAAAGCAGAGTTGTCTCATGAGCCAAGTGCTGATGAACTGCCCTGGGAACGCGGAGGGATGGAGTCCTGTTGCTCCCCTGTCCCCTCCCTCCTGCTCTCGCTCTCCAGGGCTGAGCGATGTTGTGCAGTGCTGGTGACCTCTAGTGACAAGCTGGTGTCTGCTGGGAGCTGGCTGGGAGGTTTTGGGGCTCCAGGGCAGTTCACGGCTGGGCATCGCTTGGCGTCACTGAGCAGGAGCCCGGGTGCTGCGCTGGTCCTGGGACTGAGATATTGCTGTTTCACTATAAAATGTAAGTTAAATAGCGATACATATGCACCTATGTTATCCTGAGAAACACTAATCCTAGGTAATTAGCCTGATTATTAAATTGCATGACTAGAGATAATAACGTCCACAGGATCTGGTGCTCTGCAGTGGTTGGAGCCAGCAGTGCTGGGGGAGCAGCACACTGTGGGGTGATGGGGCCTGGAAGGGAAAAGCACTGATTTTTTGGGACTGGTGGTGTTGTCCCCCCTGCCTTTTCTTCAGCGAGGAGGTGACAGGGGAGAGGAGTTTCTGAGTGCTATCTGGGGCTGAAGGAAGGCTTGCCAGTACTGTGTCGCGATGGCCGGGTGTCCCTGGGCAGTGCAGGGATGGCTCCAGCTCCGGCACTACCTGGCTGGGCAGAAGGCACCGCTTCAGGGGATGGTCATCACGTGGCCATGAACATCCCCTTCCTCATCTCTCCCAGCTCCACTTTATATCCAGCCTTTGCCCTCTGCCTCCTTTCTGGGGAAAGCCCTGAATTTTAGGACTCCCTCCCGTATTTTGAGGTAGCCCTTCCTCCTGTCACCCCCTGCAGTCCTGTTTCCTTCCCCAGGGGAGGGAGAGGCTTTTTAGTCTCCTCCCCTTATTTTGCCCCTGTCGAACCAAAGTGGTTTCCTCCCGAATGGGCTGGAGTGTTACAGCTGAGCCTGTGCCATGGACCAGTGTTGCTGCCCTGGGGATGGACCAGAAGGAGTGGGGAGGGCAGGGATTATTGGAATGAAATTTATGGAGCAAAAAACTACTGTAAATATCGTTTTGTTTGTTCTTCTGTTGTCAAATAAAAGTTTTTTAGTTTTGTTTTTCTTTTTTTTCTTTTTTTCTTTTTCTTTTTTTAAAATATGATCTGTGCCTGAGACTGCACTATGTCATTTGTGGGTGGCTCACTTGCTCCTCCCTCCCCACCAGCCCCCACCTCCTGACACTCAGCCAAAGCAGCTTAAGAGGTCTAAGGAGCATTGCTGGGTGTGGAAAAAAATGGGGCCAGTGCCTGGCACGGGCCTGTACCTACCCCACCATCATTTAGTCTGACGGCCGTTACGTGCTGGCTTCCTACAGCATTTGATCCCGGTGTCTGGGGAGCCAGAAAGCATTTGGCAGCAGCAGAGGGCAGATGTGTTTGTGTCTTCCCTCCTGGCCCGCTCTGGAAAAGGGAGACAGCATCACTGTTAGCCCCTTCGTAAAGGAAAAAAGAAGCCACCTCGGTGGGGCTCCACTGCGCACAGTTTCCTGGGTCAGGAACCCGATGAGGCGGGCAGGGGTCTTGTAGAGCTGCTCCTGGAGCAGCAGCCAAGGCTGCTGCACTGCTGGCATGGATGCTAGTGGCACGGGCACCGCAGCAAGGCTGGGCCTGCTCCTGTGCTGCCCTAGGGGCTCGGCCAGCCTCCTGCGCGCACTACAGGTGTGTGTGCCAATATTTCATCTGCTGGTGTCTTCCACACACACCAGCTCAGGGCTGCAGGCTCTGTGCCAGTTCGATGCCCTGTGTCCCTTGAGAGGGAACCTGCTCTCTACCATAGCAGGGGCTGAAGATGGGGCTAGCACCACTTCAAGCCCTTCGCAGCCCTCTCACCCCTGGCTTCCTGTGGCGTAGGGTGACCCCAGGGGCTCTGCATCCCCTCCCCCTCCACCCCCCTCCCCGGCACTGGACAAGGGGCTGTGGAGGGAGGGAGGTGCCTGGCCCCCAGCCACACCTGGCTCGTGCAGCTCCAGGGAAACCCCTGGGCAGCTCTGGTGACAGGGATAGTGACAAGGTGTCCCCCCAGCCTGTTTTGTGCCCCCCCCCCAGCTCTGCCTGCCCCTCCTGCGGCCTCAAGTAGCACCTCAGGGTTCCAGAAGTGCCTTTGCCCTGGCCAGGCAGGTTGGGCAGATCCTCAGGCACCTGCACTTGCCTCCATGGGGAAGGGGCCACTGGACCCCAGCAGGGCTCAGACACACCTGGCCACAGGGTGACAGGCAGACATGTCCTGCAGGCACAAGGAGAGCACTGGGGGGTGGACAGCCAGCATCCTCGCCCTCCAGCAGAGTGCTGAGCATCCTTACTTGGGGGAAGGCATGGCTCTGCGTCCCCACCGTTGCCACCCAGGGCTGCAGCTGGGACTCATGATCCCGGGAGGAGTCCAGCCGGCTGACCACCGCCAGCCCTGTCCCAGCCCTGCAGCCCCCCTATCTCTGGCATGTGCTCTGCTCTGGGCACCCTCAGACATTGCATCAAGCACAGCAAAACCTCCTTAACATGACGCTTTCGTACTTCTCATGCCACAACCAGTACTGCCCCAGAAATACCCATGGGGTGGGGTGGGGTGGGGTAAGGCACCAGGAGACCCTCCCGGGCAGATGCATCCCCCATCGCGGGGCCAAAGGAGCCGATGCAGGGCGTCACGCTGTGCCCTAAAACAGCACAACCAGAAGCTAAAGTTAGGTGTCGCAAGGGTCTCCGAGTCCCCAGGGCCATGTTGGTCAGCAGCAGCGCAAAGCATCCCCCTCCCGCTTCCTGCTGTGCTCCTCTTACTGGGATAACTCAGGGAGCCGCTCCCCCGGCACTGCTCCGCAGGGCACGCGCCAGCCTGGCTCCACGGTGGCCCCAGTCTCTGTGCTGCCCGGGATACTGGACTTGAGCAAAGGGCACTTGAGCTGGTGTCACGGAGTCCCGCAGGCAGTCAGCGGGCACACAGGGTGTTCACAGGACAGTCGGTGCCGCAGAGCAGGCAGCTGTCCCCAGAGCCCAGGGGAAGCACAGCTGCCCCGCCAG
>NW_009648638.1:925414-944352 GCF_000708025.1 Charadrius vociferus
CTTTTTGTTCCAGCCGACATTTTATGGCGGGGGGCAGCCATTTTGGTAAACGTCATACAGCCCTGTGATTGGCTGACAGCCATTACTTGACACTATCATACCTACGTGTTCTCAGGCAGCTCCGTGATTGGATACCCCCTTCCTTTAGACCCAGAAGTACTCAGACAGAAAAATATATACATTTACATGCAATGTAGGTATATATAGAATTGTTTATATAAAGGTGTGTATAAATACGTATTTTTCAGAAGTATACTTCTATATTTGTATACATGCATATGTATTTTAACATATATATGTACACTTATAAAGCTGCAGAGATCAAATATATATAGCCATGAAACCACAGGTATAAAAGTAGGGGAAGGGCCCTGTGGTCCGATGTACTTCTGGGTAAACCCCAGCAGGCAGTGCTGGTCCTGCCAACCAATCACCACAGAGCACATGACAGGAAGAGAGTGAAATTTTGTGGGTAATCAGCCTATGAGGCTGCAGGAGGGGCGGGACTTCCACCAGACACACCTGTCCCTGCACAGCCCCACCCCCCTGTCAGCCATCTTGAGGGCCCCACCCAGCAGCATGGCCGACACCACCCATGAGAACAACAAGGGACAGAGACCACAGACAGCTATAAATTCAGACCGCAATTGTTTATTTATTATTATTATTATTTTGTTTTTAACGGTAAGTCAGCCAGCAGTCCTCGCTGCTGTAAGTTCTTCTCCTCCAAGGTGGCAGGAAACAAAATGAGATTCAGGCAGGCCCATGCGCTCGCCAACGCAACCCGGCCTGGCCCCGCAGCACAGCCAGCCCCAGCGCCCTGCTTCCTCCCTGCTGGCACAGCCCCAGGCCCCGGTGTGAGGAGCAGGAGCGATCTCAGGCCTGGGGAGTGAAGAAGATGATGGGACATCTCAGCCAACTGGGCTGCTGCCCATGGGCTGCCAGCCCCAGAAAAAAGCAGCTTTCCAAGCCAGCACCCCAGCAGCAGCCTCAGCCAGTGTTGGAAGAGTAAATTTATTAAAAAAAAAAAAAAATTAAAAAAAACTTTCACCATTCGCTGTTGTTCATTTCAGTGCTAGAGATCTCTAAAACGGCATCTTTACAATCCTCCCCAAAAACCTGACAGTGCAACCCAAGTCTCTACCCACAAAGATCAAAACCAACACCAACATTATAGGAATCTAACTCCACTTTGGAGAGCTTACAGTAGGTGGGCAGAAATCTTTAAGGTCACCTATGCATGGACAACACTGGACAGTATACAATGGTCACTCAGACATCATTCAGGATTTCACTTTTATTTATTTTTTGCCTTCTGGATCACCAACACCCTCGCTGAAACTTCTGTGGGATTCTACCCCCACCCCCATGAAAGTAGCACACAATCTCCCAACTCTTTCAAGCAAGTGAAGTGAAGAAGAAGAAAAAAAAAAAATCCCCAACAGGATCACTCAGAATGGGGCCAAATGCTTTTTTTCTTTTTGAGGAGGTGGCAAAAAAATTTGGTGGTGGCAGTTCTGGCTTCAAGAAGCCAGGCTGAAAAGAAGACCTACAAAGGGGAAAATGGGCTAAAAAATATTTAGCAATCCTTCCTCTACCCAGAGAGCAGGGAGATAAGCAAAAAATAGTCATCTGATTACACGCAGGGTATATATTTTTACACACACTTTTACACACATCTAGATATAGTACATGTAAAAATATATGCTATACATATGCCCATTCTCACCAAGGTGCTTTTAAGTACACCCTCTGCGCTGTGCGTATGGGCATGTATACGTGTGTATGAATTAAATGTACAGGTACTACTAAGTGTATATGTGCATATGTACACATACATACAGGCAGGCAGCCTACCACCAGCCACCTGTGCCTTCCTCTTTGTATAAAACCCACTCCTCCCACCCTGAAACACCAGTACGCTCTCCCCAGCCCTCCCCTTCCCCAGCCCGCTTTGAAACAGGTTCCCCCAGTGTAGCAGCTTCTTTCTCAACAAGCGATTCCAGGAAAATAATTTTGTGAAGGGAAGAGGAGAAAAATCAAAGTGAAGCATGTGTGGATCGTGCCTGCAGTTGCTCTGTGGTCCTTCAGCTCCCCTCCTGTGCCTGGAGTAGGGTACTGCTCTCTCGGGATCAGCCAGCCAAGCGCTGTCCCTTCCCCCTTTGCCAGCTTATTGCACATTTGCTTCTGGGCTGCATTTCAACAACTCTGCGTTACATTCCACAGACCCTGTCATCCTCTCACTTCAATAAAACAGAGGAATACAAACCCACCGTCTTGTCCCTGCCCACCCATCCTCCCCCCACCCCGATATCCCCATCAAAAGGAAAACAAAACAAAACAAAAAAAAACCCCAAGAAAGGCTGCTTGCTAGCAGAGTGCAACAGTAGTACACACTGAATGGGTGTTCTCTTCGGGAGCTCTGTGGAAGAGAGGTTATTTCTAACACGGTAAACGAAGCCATGCAAAAGGTGGGATAAAGGGAGCCAGAGGAGGGAAAAATAAAGGATGAGAAGGAAGAACAGAACTGAGGAGGAAGAAGAACACAGCATGGCAAGTGCTCGAGGCTTCATGTTTTCTTGTCCTCTTCTTGTAAACAAGCTAATAATTCTCATTAGATAGAACAAGTAAAAAGACTGAAGTTCCAAGTCGAGGGGCTGGAGTTTCCAGGAGTCTGTTCAGTCCATTCAGCAACACCACAGCCAGTGAGAAAACGAGGGGTATTTTTTTCTTTTTTTCTTTTTTTAAAATCTTCATTACTTAAAGCTGAGAGAAAAAAGCCAACTCAGGAGCCCTTTTCAAGGATGGCTCATTGTCTCTAGACTGAATAAATCACACTAGTTTTGAGAGAACCTTTTTTTTTTCCTTTTTAATGACTTATAAAAACCACATGGTTCCTTCCTCTGCCCCTTTGCTCAAAGGCGGGTCTGTGCCTCAGGTACGTAGATCTCGATGCTATCCGCACTCTCCGTGGCCGAGTTCTGCCGGACAGAGGCGGCCCGCTTGGCTGCCATAAGACGCTTGCGAGCTTCCTGGCGCTGCTTGTCTGAGTCAGAGGCTTTGTCCCGGTTTAGTTGGGATTTGGACTTGGCTGGCTTCTTTGGCACTGGAGGGGGTGGTTTCTTCTCTTCCTTTAGGGAGACAGTAAGGAAAAACCCAAACATAAAATAAAAATGCACATACAGAAGCTTGCTCTCTGATATGGCGGGGACTCTTATAGTATGAGGGACTCAGCAATGAGATGGACTGTCAGGTGAAAGAAGCAGAAGCATTTCTTGAGCAAGACACTCACGAAAATCAGCTTCCCCAATTTCTAGAAATGTGCTGTTTTGCCTTTCATGGTACAGAGGCCTTCTGTGAAGTAGACTAGAGTTTGCAGACTATGTCTGGCCCAGCTATAGGTCAGAGCACAGTACAGGCAGCATGAAGACTGAACTTGATCTGAAACTGCAAAGTTTTAATACACTACCCTGCCCAGAGCCATAGTCCTCCTTCTTACCCTTGTGTCTGGTCAGGAAGCCCAGCCCAGGAACACAGCCTGTGCTGCACTTTCAAAAGGTTCCAGTAGGTGTATTTTTATACTACTCAGACACCAAGAATAGTTAAAAACTATTCATACAGTGCTTGTAACACTAGAGGCCTCTGTATCACTGCTTTAAGCATACACCAGTCATCGCTCTGGTCTCTCTCCATTGTAAGGCTCTTTCCCCTTGTACAAAATTGTTTCCCCTGTTACTCAAGAGGAATGGTCTCGGTGCACTGCAGGGCTGCATGATTACACTGCACAAATGCAAGACAGTAAAAGCCCTAGAGATCCTCTGTTTGCAGACAGAAATAGACCTCAGATACCCAGAAATGTCTGGGAGGCGCTCTGGCCCCTCTCAACTGCCCCACACTCACCTTTCTCTCCGGTGTCTCTGCCAATTGCCAGCTATTAGCTTTCAGGTGGTACAGCTCATCAAACTTCATGCTGATGTCTTCAATGGACAACTGCAGGAGATCCCAAAACCCGGCTAGGTCCTGGGCTGTGGGTCTGGGATTGGCATTAGGGTTCTAGAAGGGAAAGCATAAAAACACCTTTCAGAAAGAGTATACCCACCTGACAAGCAGAGCAGTCCGCACAGCTTACACATTCATCCTTTGTAAGTCTACCTGCCTGACAACTGAAAACACCAAGAACCACAGGACACACCAGCCCTAAACATGCAGAGACACAATGCCATCATTTACAGTCAAAACGATGTCTGCAAAGATCAGGAAGCAGAGATCCTGACTGTGTTTCTCCTATAGGAGCCTGAAGAAGAATCCTGAAAAAGACACTCTGTAGCAGAAAGCTGTAGCTCCCCCAGCTAGCGCTAATCCCACAGCAGTAACCTCCAACTGAAGGTCCCCAGCATGCGATTCAGAGCTAGAGCACCAGTTTCTTACACAGAGATCCTGATTTCATGGTGGGCAATAATGAAAATGGACAACACAATGCAAAGCACAGCTTTGACACCTGGAGAACTTGCACGCCAGTGTACAGCAATGCAAAGAAGCCAATATAGCTTTCAGAAACAAAATTACTGCGCTACATTGCCCCCAAAAAACAATCTGAAAGTATCAGTATTTCTCAGGCTAGGTTGAAAAATTTTAAAGTAGCTTAAATTTCTCCCAAGAACAGAATTTTCCCAGTTCTGAGACATCTGAACTGCCATCATAGGTCTGGAGTGTCTCAGGAAAAGTGTGGGATCAGATCTCAGCAACCCAGCACAACGTGTCAAAGGGAGACCTCAGCACAAAGCTCTGCGGGGAGCCTGGCAGCCAGTGGTGTTGCTGCTAATCCCTCAGCCATGATCAGCCAGAGATCAGCAAGCAAATGCTCAGCACTTCACCCCCTCCCTCCTCCTTCACAGCTTTCTCTCAGTTTTTTTTTTTTTTGCAAGTAAAGGGGAATTCACCTCTGAGGAAGTCTGCAAATCCACGCCATGAAATAGCGTGGGGGGAAAACCAAAACGCAGATTGCCACCCATCCCCACATTAGCCCTGTTCAGCTCTCAGCAAGTGCAAACCATTACACTACAGCTGAAGGGATCCGTTTCAAACAGTGCTTTGCGACCGGTGAGGGACAATCCTGTTGAAACAGTTTTACCATCTACATAATCTACGTGCAAAGCAGGCGTGTTTGCAGAACAACAGTTGGCTTCTCAAACATTCCCCCCTGTTGGCCAAACCTCGGTGGTTCACCTCAAAAAGCCCTTTAGAAGTAACAAGAAAAGAGGTAGTTTCCAGGACGCAGAGCAGTATGGCCGCTTGACCATTCAGACCCAGAGAGACTCGGTGTATTCAGCATGCCCTGATCAACGGTTCAAGTGTGCTCACGTAAGCACCGAAAGGAATTGCAAACACTCATCCCTGAGCAGAACACAGCCCAAGAACTGCCTGTTCAGAAGGGAGGTTGAGGCAATCAGCCTCCCCCTGCTCAGCTGCGTTTTTAAATCTGCATTCATCCATGGTGGTCAGGCCATAGGCACAGCTGCATTGGCTTTGCTCTTACAGCAACAGTAGGCTGTTAATACCTGATCACATTCCTGTAGTGCTGTTGAAACAGATACACCTCCCCTCCCCAAAAAATCAGGAGACATAGATCCAGACTCACCAAGTTTTGTTCACAGAGGCCGTGGAATTGCTGGAACTTCTGTGACATTAGTAACTGTGCACTGCCCACTGCACTCAGGACTTTTCCTAAGACTACAGCAGGGAGAAAAAGAAAGAGACCTCAGTTGAACAGACTGTTAAATGCAGCAATGAACTCAAGTGTTTCTGGAGCAAAGAAACACTTTTGATTCATTAGAAAAGGAGTTTCAGAGACCCCCAAGAAAAGTACCTGCTCTCAGGAAAGGAAGATGTATTGAAAGTACAATCTTACACGTCTGTCATCTATTATTGCGCCTTCTAGAGCAAGTCAAAAGCAGGCCAGACTGAGAACATTACATCAGAGCCTGCAGAAAGTACCTTAAACTGCCCTCAGCCCATCAGACATGCCACCAGCACCGTCTCAGTGTGCAGATCTGCTGGCACCTGCTTGCAGGTCACAACCGGCTCTTCCACTCATGCACGAGGTGAAGGAGGCAGGAGGGCAGGAGAACTGTTTCCAACCTCCATTTACCAGAAGGGATTAAAATACTGGCAGGCTAAGGCTTTTAGTACCCAGGACTTTATGCTGCTCTTAGTGGGTTTTCCAAGAAGCCTCTGGGTATGGCAACATTCCTCTGCCCATTAATGGAAAAACACTGCATGGGCTTTTCCCTTCCAAAGGCAGGGTTGAGAGACCCACAGTGCATGCAGCTGCACCATGAACAGGGATGAACCGATTCCCCTTCTCCTCCCTGGTCTGCTGCTGCACCTACTGAGTCAGTTCTGAATGTTTATAGATGTTGGGGGGACAAGTGTAAGCTGGGCGCTCTCTGTACCCACAAAGTTCTCTGTTACAGAACCTACTAGGAAATTGCTCTTAGAGGTCACAGACAGAATGCCACACTGGTCTTGGTGTCTTTTCTTGCCAAAGCACTCTTGCCACAAGCCAAACAAGGGCGTCCCTGGAGACGGGGAGAGCCCTGGCACTGCCTGTCCAGCTCAGCACCCAGTGCAGCATCTTAGTGCGACAGGATTAGAGATCAGCTCCCCCACGCCCTAGCAGTGACAGTGAGCTATGACCAAGTCTCACCATTATTTCCACCTTTCTGAGGTATCAAAAAACATAAAAATCAACCAGACTCAAAACAGACACCCTGCCCTCTGCAGCCTAGTCCCCCACTTCTGTCACTCTGTATGCACCATAGGCATGACCGCAAGAAACACAGGGTTTGCCAACTCATTTGAAAATAATGGAACAAGCCCAGTTGGGACTGAACCCAATAAAATCAAGTGGCCTTGTGTTCCCTGTGCTTTCAGTGTATTTAGATCAAATTCAGTGAAGCTTTCCCATATGAAGAAACCTCCTCTTTGTTGTGAGGACAAGTCCAGTGATTCAACAGATCAAACAAGCTTAGAAGTCATGTTCATTCTGCCTCGCCGCCAACTTTCACCTGCCCACTTGAGTACAATGGCTTAGGCAGGGAGAAAGATCCCCCAGCCTCCCTGAAAGCTATCTATTTTAGCGTTTAGCAGTTTCCAATGGTCAGAAGCTGCAGCATTCCCTGAAAGTCGTCTGTCCTGCATCACAGTATTATTTCTTACCCCATCTGCTAGAGGAAGTTACCTCATCCTTTCCCAAAGAAAAAGTGTTCCTTGTCCTATACTCATCTCCATGTTCTGTCTCTCTGTAGGTTATCAGCAATTTAACTGCAGAAAGCTGATCCAATACTCTGTTACAACTCTTTCTGGAGGGAGGAGCTGCTAGGCTGGCTCCAGTCTCATGTCCGGAGGCTGACACCACCTACCTTCTTCAGAGAGATTGTTCTCTTTGGTCTCCTGGTCCATCTGGCGGCACCAGCCTTCTAACCGCTCTGTTTCTGCCTGCAGCAGCTTCAGAAACCAGTACCCATCCCGCCGGCAGGCTCCTGGCTGCGTGGGTTCTGATGGCGAGGTGGAGGACGTCTCAAGCCAGGGGTCAGGAGGAGGGAGAGAGGAAGGCTCCAGGGCTGGGTCATTGTTTTCTCCATAGGAGAGGTTTCTCTTAATCTGTGAGGGCTTGGCTGGTTGCCTGGTAGTGGCATCAACACCAACGGAGTTGTTGTGTTGGGGGCACTCAGCGAGGCTTCTCTCAGATGATTTACAGCTAGAGTTATTAGGTTCCTGTGTGTCAGAGTCTGTGTCCTGTTTGGAGGACATGCTGCGAGAGTGGCTGTTTCTAGAGAGATCAAAAGCAAAAACTGAATACCAGAACTCAACCTGGCTGGCCTCACACAGACAGTGAAATGCATTTGTTTATTATGCCTGCAGCTGAGCCTCACCCTGCCCGCCCTGCCCCTCCTCACACACAAACACACACCACACATTCAGACAGACAAAATTATAAGGTTGCCTGCTTACTGCAATAGGCCATTCAGACAAGAGGACCGACGCACATCTATAATTACATCTTGGGACTTTTTTTTGTTTTTAAATTTTAAACTCCCATCAATTTGGCTGTTTACAGAACAAGCGTTTTTTTGCAGTGGGTGTGTGCTGTGGAGGAAGAGCTCTCCGTGGGCCCCCATTCACCACCACTCATATTGGAACAAAGAAGGGGAAAAGGTCTAAGCAAAAGTGGGGGAAGCGCAATTTAAAAGAAAGGAAACTGCAAAAGCTTGCGTCTTTCACTTACCGCCACTCGTCCTCTACCTGTACCCCGATGGACTGGAATTTGGTGGCTGGTGGAGGAGGCTCCTCTTTTGCCACTGGCTGAAGGCAGTCAACCTTATTAAACAAAAAAAATACAGACAAAAACAGACACAAGAACTTGCTGCTGGAATTCACATTAGTAGACCAGGAGTGCTGCACACACACACACAGCATGCTGACACCACACGCCAACTGGAGGGTTGTCTTCAGAGAGGCACAAGGCTACTGCTCAGGTCTGCCTCTGCTTGAGCATCAGGACTGTATCCTGCCGGGCTGCTGCCAGGTAGCTGCTCTAAAGCACTCAGCGCTGCCATCCACTGCTGTTTGCATGGTTGTGGCATGCTGGGGAAGGGCAGTGTCCCCCTTTAAGGAGTAGCTGTATGTGTGGCATGCGACATGGGCAAAGGCCAAGAGATTCAAGAGAGGGCAGCGATCTGATTAAGACTGACAGCAAAGCCCAGCTTCCTCTCTCCCAGGGATTGACACCCTCCATAGCTCTGGATAAGAGGGTTAGAAGGTTTTAGGAAAGAAATCCAGGCCATGGGGCAGGTGGCTTGGGAGCCAGCTCAGAGAAGGAATTGAAGAAGGTAGTCTCTCCAGTGCGAGTTCTCTTGCCTTGCTGCCCTTTCAGCATGAGTTTTGCCCCACTAGCCCTGCAGAAAAGCCTCTGCTGTCACATGTACCGATGTGGCCAGCTAGCCTTACTGTAAAGCCAATGGAGAACTTACTCAGGACGCACACACGCGGTGGCTCAACGCCCCAATCCTGCATTTGGACTTGCCCAAGTGCTCAGGTTCCTATCTGCAGGTAATACCCTGCAGCACCAAACCAGCATTTTGGGACAGAAAAAGTGCTTGTGGCAGTCAGTCATCTGTAACTGTCTGTAATCTGTCCACAAGAAGAGTGTACAATTGCAGATTACTTAAGTTTTGCTGAATAAAGCATGGATTTATGCTACTCAATGGGTTCTCATTTGACTACATAATCAACAGCTCATTTCCATCAATTTTCACAGAGTTAAACGCTTCCAGCAAGAGAAGCTGCAACCTGCAGGCATGGTGGACAGTGAGAACTGCTCCCTCCTGCCTACAGCCCTGGACCATTTGGCACTGCAGCAGCCCATACTACGTGGACATCAAATAGAAGGGCCTACCTCTCAGAAGAGAGTTGTCTCTAGAACCCTGATGGACAAGGAGCAGATTGATGTTAAGTAATACATAGTACAGAGCACAGGCTCAGCACAGGCATACTAGCAGCAAAAGGCCTCTTTAGAGGGACTCATCCAGTTAACACGGTCCCACTGCTTTAAGAAACATTTTAATTTTGTACTAACTTAGTCCTTTCTGGTCTGTTATGGAAAGCTTCTGCTGTATTTCACCCCTGGGAACACAGGAAGTTAGTTTGACAAGGCAGTTAGTTTCTCCTGCTATTCTATGCGAGTTCAGATGCACACCTGGTCACACAAAATGCACACGCTAAATGGATGGGTTAAGGACATTCCTTAGGACAAAGGAGAACAAACTATTCCATACTTGTATTCCTATAGACGACAGCTTTCTTTTGGGGATATTCTCCACTTTAGGCTCTTCGCTAGTCAGAGTCCCTTTATCACTTTTCAAAGTTGCATTTTTCTGGGGTAACTCTGGAGTCTCTCTTGCTGGAGTCACGATGCTTCCCCTCGTCACACTGGGTGTCCTGGTGCTGTCCAAGCTGTCCGAAGAATTACTGAGTCCCGACTGGCTGGTCACCTCGCTCTTGTGGTCCTGGCTGTCCAGGTAGGTGTCCTGCGCCGATTCAGTGCTGCTCTGCACAGTGACAGAGATGAACGGCTTTGATGTGGTCCGAGGTGGGACAGGAGGTGGAGTCTTTTTATATGCCACTAGGCATGATGAACCTGCAGTAATGGAGGTGGGAAGAACAGAGAACGCAAGAGACAGATTGGGGAGAGAGACAGAGATACAGTAAAAGAGAAAGAAAAAGCAGGTCAGTCACAACATCCAAGAGGAGCCTCCAAGTAGAAGCTGGAGGCAGAAGTGCAGAAACAGCCTACAGCCAGCAGCTCACACTGGGTTACCCAAACCAAAGCATAAGGGGAAGCGGAAGGCAGAGCCAGAGCTAGCTTGCAAAAGAAGTCAAAAGGAATACCATGATACATGAAAGGCTGGAAATGGAGAAGAGGTATAGAAAAGCCTCCCAAGAATGCTACAGGGTTTGGCAGGTGTAAGCCTCCACACAGGGGAAGTTTTCTTTGGCTAAACCCTATGTTTTAGTGTCCTAGTACAGTCAAGTGTCTCAGCTCTTTGTCCCATCAGTTGATAAGTTTCAGTGTCTGGACCAGGGTGGTGTTTTTTTCCTACAAAAACGGAAAGAAGCCATAAAGTTTGTTAGATGCTGATGGTAGGAACAAACATTTGTGAAATACCTTAAAAACCTAGCTGCTACGCATTAGAAGAAAACGCATCATCTGGACACAACAGCCCAAGAGCAGCGAGGCTGCTGCTCCACAACCCCAGGTCCAACCAGTAGTGAGGCTGAAGGGATGTTCCCAGCAGGCACACAGAGTGCACACATCCACTACACATATCTACAGACATGTCACTGCCTGCACAGATCACAGAAGAGCACCCACACGAACACAGACAGCAGCAATGGCCTCATCCTGCTTCTGTCTCCAGCTTGACAGGATGGAAGTCCATTCATGACAATATACATACAAAGGTGGATCCTGCAGCAGCTGTGCTCAGGCACTCAGTCTGCCCAGACCCCAGCCCCTCCACATACAAGCCCCTCAGGCTGAAGTCCTCCTACTCCACTTGCTGCCCAGACAGGACAGACTGCTCTGGGCAGGGCATGACCAGATAAGCACACTGACCAGCCAACTACCTATCCGCAACTGACCCCTTTCATACCCTTACCCCTCTATTTCCCCACTCTTATTCCTCCCAAATCACCAAAACCCCTTTCTCGTCCCACCTTTGGCCCCCCCCCCCCAATATCCCACTTAGTCCTGTGCAATCCCAAACTGCTTTTCCCCTCCACCCCGTAATGTGTCCCAGCCCTTGGCAGCAGCCTCTTTAGTCTGAAAGGTGACCTGGAGAGCTGCTCCCTGTGGCTCCTGCTGATGGGGGTCACGCCTGGACACCGGGGCTGAGGCTCTGCTGGGACAACCCCAGGAGGGACCTGGACAGGGTGTTCAGTGCTCAGGGGTCCTTGACTTAGGGTCCCAACTGCCATTGGGTGTCCCTGCTTGTCCATGCTCTGGGCTTGTGCAAATGGGCCTGCGATGGGCTGATGGCCCCAGGGACGGATCTGGAAGTAGCCCAGCAGGGTATGATTTGGGCTCCCCCTCCTGCTATTGTCTCTGAGCCCCTTCATGGGTGTGCAGAGGAGCTGTATCACATATAACACTGCCCCACTCCAAGGCATAACCAGAGGGGCTCACATCATCCTCTCTCCTTACACAGCACTGCTCAGCCACCCGTTTCACCTCCTGGGTGGGTGACATGCCTGGAGCAGGAGACTCAGTGCTGCTGCCACGTTCCTCCCAAGGGGCTTGTAGATCTGTGTGGCTGTGGCATGCTGAGCCCTACGGTCCCACTCCCCTGGAAGGGAGCTGTAGGATCAGGGCACCCTTGTGCTGCCCAGACAGTGCCTGCAGGAATGAGCCTTCTCTTGGCTTGGTGTCTCAGTGGCGGCACACAGCTGTGCTTTGGTCCTGCAGGCTGGGTAGGGAGTTTGCTGCTCCAGGCTGTGAGCAGATCAGCTCCATCACCACCCTGGACCGTGAAGGGCCAGGTCAGCCTGCCCAAATTGTACCTTATGTATTAAAAGGAAATGAGTCCTTGCTCCTGGACTCGGCGAATAAGCATGTTAATGCAGCGAGTTTACAGGGCAGTCCCCTTCCAATGACAAACCAAACATCCCCATGTAAGTCACTACAGTACGACGGTGTAGGAAGCTCTGGTGGTGGCAGGGCTGCCACTCTCCTTGGTTCCTGCTCCAACCCATGGTCCTTGGTCTCCAGCAAAGGGGTTCTGTCCTTCAAATTGAAACCCCGTGCACACCATTCCCCTAGCCCTTGACATGCACATGTTGACAGATACCAGCACAGACCCATACACCTCCCAGATCACCCAACCAACAATACAGATGGGCTGTACAAACCCAAACACAGTTTTTAAAGCGTTTTCCTAGCACAGCTTTGATTACTGCAGGGGCTGTCATTTCCTTGCGTTCCCTGCTCCAACCCATATTCCCTGATCTCAATAAAGTTCTGCACCTCAAATTCCAAGTGTCTACCTCCCACTGCACTGCCCAGTCCCATACATAACCTCCCTGAAATGTGCTAGCACAGTGATAGACATATACACAGATGTAGATACAGACCATGTTCATTAAACGATACTGATAAGACTTTAAACTTCATCATTTCCATCCCCAAAGCAGCCACCAGCATATTAACAAATTTAGTACCAGATTAAAGACCAGTCCTCTCTATCAGGAATCCTGGGGACTGCGACGGCAAGCAGAAGTATCTACTGTTCCTCAACATTACCTTCCACCCCCAAACTGCACTGCCTGCATACCCTGGAGCTCACAACAGGGCACTTGACAGATGTTTTGATCTTTCAGGGCAATTGGACACAACCAGTTCTGGCTCAGCACATCACAGGGTGCCTTCTGTTTCCTGCATAATTTTAGCACAATTAACTGAGAAGTATCAAATGAACCTGATCCAAATTGATTAATGGTATGAGAAGGGGTGATTTGAGCCTCCTGGTAGCTCCCCTTCCTCCGCAGACCGGTCCCTCTGCCTGCAGTGGAGGTTGACCACACTCACGGGACACCCGGGGGTGTGCCACAGCTCCCTCACAGCTTCCAATGGGGTCAGAGTCAGTCCCGAGCCTCCCTGGGAACCCAGCCGTATTCCCTGCAGGGAAATCACAGCTACATCATATGCCTTATTGAGAGTATTTACATGTGCCTATATTTACACATCCCAATATTTACCATATTAACAACTAAAGGTCCACTTCAGAGAAGGGACTAAAAGGGAAGGGTTACAGAGGAGATCTATGTTTTTAAAAGCACTTATATGCCCAAAGATGCTGAGAAGCACTGTAACCATGTTACTGCTAAAGGAGAACTATGGAGCCTATGATGGGATTGCCAACCAAGCTGCCTTCCAGTGTGAATCTGAACAGGGGATCAGGAAGGCATAAAGCCCATATCAATTCCCCCAGGCCCCCAGTACACCAAGTCCAGCACAAATACAAAGCCGTCCCACAATGGCCGTGAGAGTGGGACCTACCCAGACTGCTCACCCTAGCCCTTACACCACCTTCTGACACACGTCCTGCACAGCTGCAAGAGGGACTTGCAGTAGGGAACCACATAGCTGAAAAATAACCAGAACAGGCTACTATGTCTGGGGACTGGGTTATTCTTCCGCTTAATCAGTCCCCAGCACTGGCACATGCTGTGTAAATCACTTAGGGCAGCCTGAGCCCCCAGCTGCCACGTCTCCAGCCACAACAGGAACTTACTACACACTTTAAAAACCACCTATGACAATTTCCTAAAAGGTCAGATCCAAGTGCTTCAACTTGTCGAATTTGCATGCCCAAACACAGCTACACACATCCTTTAGCCAATACTTATTTGGTCATGTAAATAGCCTGCAACTGCACTGCAAGTTCACCACTAATGGGTGACTAGAAGGGCACTGGCATTCCTTCCTACCTGGCAGTCCCACTTCATCCCCTTTCCCATGCTGAGTGGAAGCCCCTACACTCAGGACAGCAGCAGAACCTGGTGCAGATGCTCCAGCAGCACCAGTTCAGATGTTTAGTATCTCCAAGCAAGTCAAGCTCATCACTGGGATTCCTCTTTCAGAGGTACCAGATGAGACAGCACCACTCGTGCAAGTACACGTTGAAGTGCACCCCGGAGCTGACCTTTGCCCGTGGATGTTGCTTTACAGGATCTGGTTCATTATGCCAATGTACAAATTGCCAGCACGGTGGGAGGTACGGAGGTGCTAACGCAACAGTCACTGCACAATCGCTCCCTCTCTTTCCCCGTGTTCTCTGCTGGACATCCCCAAAAGCCTCCTTAGGTGTACTGTAGATCTGATCAAGCTAAAACTTGCCTTGTTACAGATGTTTACCTGCTCTTGCCCTTACAGCAGAAATCTTGACTACACCCACCTGACACAGAGCACAGCATGATGCACAGGTAAAGGATTCCTCACATGAGCACAGCTACGAGAGCTTTGCCCCATCACAGCACACTCCCCTGGCTGCGCAGCTGACCTGCCTCTTGACCGTGTGCTGAGACAGTTCATCTGCCACCAACACTTGGTTGTGCAGGACACCACCGCTGAATCACAGAATGGTCAGGGTTGGAAGGGACCTCTGGAGATCATCTCGTCCAACCCCCAAAAGAAGACAGAGAACAAAGTTCAACTCTAGACATGCACTGGAGACCGTGAGATCAGCCCACGTCTTTGGCTGCTCAGGCACTCGTCCCTGCCCTCAGGAGCGAAACCGTGCCGGCGCGTGCTGCCAGAGGTGCAGACAACCAGAGCCCGGCCAGGCGTAGAGAAGGAAGCCACTGAGCCCCCTATGGATGAGGAGCGCCCACACAGTCACTCTGCTGGGGCTGTGTGAGCATAGAGCACCATCTTAAAGAGCTACAGCAATTTCTTCACCAAGTCTTATGCGTAGTCTTGTACAACTCAGCCCAACAGAGCAGTATAGGAGCAGCCTGAACAGGGCAATGGCAGAAGTACCCCCTGATAAACTAGGGCTACACGAACAAAACACAGGACGCTCATGCTGCCTTGTGTTACTGTACCAGAGGGCTACAGCAGCTATTCTCTAGGACAAGCGAGAGCCACCCAAACTGGCAGTGGAGACAGCCTGCCAGCATGGCCCTCCAATTAAATACCTTGTCTCCCCACGCCACGTGGCCTTGGTTCCTCCCCAGGGAGAGCCCCCCAGCCCGGCACACCAGCTGCTGGGGGTCCCCTGCCACCGAACAGTGAACCCTGCGACACCGTCCCGTGTGGAGCCAAACCCATAGGAGGTGTGGTGGTTTTGCTGGCGTGTTTACCAGGAGCACAGCTCAAGTTTCCCAGCTGCTGTTTACACCCACAGGGCTGTAATGCAATTAGGGAAAGTAAATCAATTGCTATCTGATATCGAACGCTGCAGCAGGCAAAACAAGGGGAGGGCAGCACGTCAGCACAGAAAGGCAGTAGAGTGTCCTGGGGAAGATCAGTAGTGTTCAGGGTCAATAAGCTAGATTCAAATTCATCCTTCCACCCACCAACAGACAGTATAAACATTGTTTGTGCAGCTCTGTTTACAGGGGGAAGCTGTAGAATTCCCTTGTCTTGTTCCTGGGGATCCCTTCATGCCACCCAGCTCAGCTGAAGAGCATCACAAGTTTTACTAGAAGGGAATCACAGAGTACCAACAAAAATTGCCCTGTTATTGTATATGTGGTCAAAGGGTTGACTATGTGAGCGATAAGAACAATTTTATGGCTCTAAGAAACATTGCAAAAGAAAGAAACAGAAAAAGATCAGAAGCCTTGAAGAACTGCAGATGCTTTGATTAGCGCAATTACAAATTAACCCCACTGAAGCTTTCTGCGACCATAAAACAGGGACTTTTGATTGTGCAGCAAACCCAGAAACCACACCTCATCTAAAATGGGTTTCGAAAGCAAAAGTCATAGTAAGCCCATCTAGAACAGTCTGCCTTTCTCTCTCAATACAACCCTGAACTAAGTTTAGCATTTCTTGCATCTGTGGGAAGAGACAAGATGTTGAGGAAGCCAAGAGCTCTCTGATATTTCTGTAGAAGGGATGTTATGGACCAGCCTTGCAGGCAGCATGCCCTTGTGGCTCAGAGGTCAATCCCACCAGTTAGGAGTGCTCCAGTTGCTGACTTACCCCTCCCACCCAACGGCTACAGCTCAACAGGGTATGAAACTGCTCTTGAGTTGCTGCAGGTCAGAACCTATTGTATTTTAAAAATCAGCTTGTGCTACAGTGTAGAACTACAATCCACACCGACACTGGAGCAGGTACAGATCTTAGTCTGCAGCACCATCAGCCATGCTCCAAAACAGTGTGGAAGAACAAGAAAATGTGGAAGTTTTGCTTAAGCTTCCAGCTTTGCAGCACTGCGCTCTTCCTGCTTATAGGGTCTTCTAAAGCTTATTTAAGCAAGCTGTTAGAATCCACAACTGTGCTGTGGATGATTGATTTTTGGGGGGAGGGATGGCTGTTTATAGTCTTCTTTGCATCATTATTTTTAGAAAGCAGCATGCTTCCAAATTAGCATCTTCCACGTGACATTACCTGCTGCTCCCGGGAGCTTGGGCAATACCCACTGATGCAGCCTCGGGCACAAGAGCTGTGTTTTCAGAGCCTTCGCCTGGGGAGCCTTCCTGACCCCCAAACCAGTTGGGCATGCTGTGATCCTCTCCCTCTCCTTCCAGAGAACCAGGTGTTTGCTTCTTGAAAGACTAAACGTGGGAGTCATAAAAGAATATTAAATCCAGCACTGCCTTAAGAGGGCCCTGTTCAAACACCACCGGGCTGCGCTTACCTGCTCAGTACCTGGCAGCACCACCAAGATCATAGCCACAGTATTTAGTTTTAGATTTAAATATCATAATTGCTCTCAAGTGTGCCTCTAGCATGAAGTGCCCAGTTATTTTTGTTGTTACTGCTGATTCAATACAGCCTGGTGATATTTCTCATCATTCCAGTGACTTCAAGGACCTGTTCAAGCCACCTTCATTTTTGTTAAATTATCTCAAAGGCTCCAAGCCGCGGTCAGTTGCGAAGATAAGTTCGACTACCCTCAACCACGTAAGCAGGGCTCAGACAGCTATCACTGGCCTGCTCCACGCCTCCTCCCGTTCTCCATGGGAGGATCCGAAGAAATGACCTCATTTCCTCATGGATAAAGCAACATGCTCTGAAATAATGTCTCCTACTACAAGACAACCTCATTTGTCTTTTAAATGAAACAACCCAATAGTCTTGCAGGAAATGAGAAGCCCCATCAGTTGCATTATCCCCTCGGAGATTTGGTTGCATGTCTTTCGGCTTGTGTTTGCCACGGGGTCTCACAGATGGAAGGAGTTGCATTTAGAGGCAGTTTTCAATAGCAAAGGGAACTGGAACGGCTGCATTCCAAGCGGCCTGACCTCTGATTTTCATCAGCTCACAGAACACTTCAAGGTTGAAACTATAATGAACTGCAGGATGTTTTATTTGTAGAGAGTCCAAGTAAAAACGATTCCCAGTTACAATTGCTACTGAAGACAATACAGACCTTTATTGATTTCATGGTTCACAGCAATCGCTTCAGACCTTATTTTTCTGCTAAAACAAAGTGTTTCAGCCTTTACAGCCATGGCCACAGCACACAGGCCTCCCCAAATCTGTATGTAGCGTGTATAGAAGCTGGTTGAGTATTCTGCACATTGAAGGTCAGCATCAGTTAGAGGCACAGATGAGAAGCCTACCCAAATTTTATTAATCAACGGGAAAATATTTGCATCTAGACAAGATGGGGAATCCATGTGAAGATGCCATCTCTTACTCTGAAAGAATGACTGCCTTTAGAGCACTGGAGAAATTTTAGAAGTAGTCTTATACTGGTTAAAAGAAACCACGCTCCTGGAAAGCAAAGTTAAGCGACTGCATTTGTTTAAAGAGACTGTTTACAGAAATGCTATAAATACCTACCCCCTCAGTGTTTTCCCTTCATAAATCTTATTAGTACTGATCTTTGAAAAAAGAAAAAGAATTTTACCTCAATACTACATAGAAGAAAACAGGCGCCCGACGGGGAAATATGTTGCTGCCCATAACTAAGCTGGGGAGTTGGGGATGGGCTGTGGGCTCTGCTGCTGCAGTCTAAACCCCCAACAGCAGTTGCATCTCAGCGTGAGCAGCTTGCCCCCCTTACAGTCCAAGCTGTGTATCACCTCTGTGGAGGCTGAACATACCCATAGAGACCTACAGCATGACCAGCCCAGCAAAGCCCTTCTGAAGCTCTCAGATAATCAAGAACATCATTACCCCGTCACCACAGCCCTCAGCTTTGCTTATTATACCTGCTGTTTCCTTATAATCATGGAGCTGATACACAAGTCAGGCTGTGCCTGTAAGTCAGACAACACAGCATGCTCCGGGTGCTCCTCCCAAGCAGCAACATTGGGGAAAAGCACCACCACCATTACAGCCCTGCTTAAACCCAGCCACATGCCAGCCCGGCTCCTGCCCTAGACCGTCCAGATCACCTCGAGCAGTTCTGAAGACGGCTGGTAGAGAAATTCAAGCTTACATTCCCCTTCTCATTGCCCTACCCATGCTCAGCTTTGGGCGCCGGCACAGCTCAGCAGGTAGGGCAGCAAGCCCTGCAGCCTGCTTGGGCACCGCTGGGACAAGGGGACCACTGCCACACGACCATCTGTAGACTGTTGCTTCTCCCACCATAAACCAACTGTAGACACATGCTTGTTTCCAGGACAGACAACAAGGCCTTTGGGCTCTCTGCCCCCAACCCTTCCCCCAGGCTGTGGGGCACCCCCTAACCCCCCCC
>NW_009648638.1:944423-957250 GCF_000708025.1 Charadrius vociferus
CCCCCCTGGACTCCCAGCCAGAAGCAAGAGCGTCACAGAAACGTCAGGGAGTACACCAAAGAGGCCACACTGAGGGAAGGTGGGTCTGCAGCAGAGACCAAGGAGAGGCGAGGGACAGCAGGCTCATATTCCACAGAAGCAGCCCAGGGTCGTACCCCGAAACCCCACCAAGCTGCAGCTTTTCCTACCAGCAGCTATGCAAGGTGACCAGACCTCACTTGGAGTTGTACCCAAGTCACTTCTCCTGACCCAAACAGCTATGGGAAGTGGCTATTTCCACTTGAAGTCAACAGCATCAACTCACCTGTGAGATAAGCACATAGAGGGGAGGTGCCCTTACTAATGAGGCCAATCTTCCTGCACAGGCACACTGGCTTCCACTGGCAGCACCCACCATCCAACCTGCATACATGCTTGACCCATACTCCAGCTCCCTGTTGGTACAGCCTGTACCAGGTTTCTAGACCACATTTCAGCTAGCTGGCATTTCGTTGCCAAAGGAGTAAAAGAAATAACTTCTTAGCTTTAAGATAAACACCTGCTTCCCTAAAGCCCCAGCACAATGCAGCCAGAGAAGCTAACACAGCTGCCTCCTCCTCACCACTGAGCAGCAAGCTCTTCCATGTCTCCCAGGGCTACGGTATTAAACAAAGACATGTGCAAATAGGTCTTGGCTTCCCAGCTGGGAAACCCCTCGCAAGCACTGGTCAAGCAAGCACAGAGCTGTTAGACTTGTCACCGGGTGCTCCTGTTCAGGTTCAGTGCCCGCCTTGGTCACAGCACTCTGGCAGCTCTCTAAGGCTGTGCTGGCAGGATAGTATTTATCACCTAGGTATTAATCTGCTACGTGTTATTAAGAAAGAAGGGACTGCCGTTCACTTGCCTGACCACTGCCAAGCACAGTAAGTTCCTGCATATTCCTGAAACAAAAGAACCAAACATATCGGCAGGAAAAGGACCTCAGACTCAAGGCAGCATCTCTCAAATGTCACCATCAAAGAGCCCCCCCCAAAAAATACGGAGGCAAAGGGCCCTCCTTGAATATCAGCTGTGTTTGTAGACTAACATTAGAGCTTTCATCCAGAAATACACCACAAAATACTCTGTACAACCATTTGTGTTCTCTGGTCACCCATGACTGAGATGCCTTCAGGGTGAACTGTGGCAGTAGTTAACAGCATTGGGTAACTATGCCGGGTGGACCAGGGACCATGCAAGAGGGCGAAGGTGGCCAAACCCCACCACTCAGGACTGCACAAAATTTAGCAGCCACTTCTAATCAGAGACCTTGTCCCGGTACTTTGCGGGGGGAGGGGGGGGAGCAGATATGTTTAACCAGTGAAGGAATGGCTAAGAGGGTTGTGATCTCTTTATGTGCGGAACTTTGGATTTTTCAGTGTACCAGAAGTCTGAGTTTCTTGGAGATGCTCCAATTTGAAATTGGTAGCAATGTTTGAACGGAGAAATAAGCACTTATACACTGAAAACTATGGCACTGGGAAGGCAAGGCAGCTTGCCTTTTTTTTTTTTTAAGCCACTTGTAGAAGGTCACAAATTTAAAAGAGGCATGAAGCATCAGATGACACCACCCAAGAATGCAGGGGTTTAAAAATACGGTATCTTGCACTGCTGGCCTTCTGACCGATTTGGTCATCTCCCCCTTTCAGCACAGACTGCTAGAGCAGAGTTCGCCTTACAGTAAGGACACAACAGATGCTCCAGAGAACGCCAGCCACAGACACTCCCAAACCCATCTGCAGTCACTATTACTGGGGCTTCTATTTGTATTAGAAGAGACATTGTAATTTCTCCCCACCCTCCCCAAAGTAATTTTCAGCAAAAGTTTTAAAGCAAGTTGGAGCAGTGATAGGCAACTCCACCCTGCTCCACAGCCACACATCCAGCAAGCTGTTCTTCTGTCCTGTGGGACTCCAGGTCCAATCCAGCTAGTGCAGGGCAATAGCTTAAGTGAGCATTCCCCTCCTCTCTCCACCCAAGATGTTAATTCATTAACAAGAACCCAGATCCCCAAAAGCAACCATCCTGCCTAAGGAAGTCACTGGGAAGAGAAAAGCCATGAGCACGGTCCCAGGAGAAATGGAACTGCAGCTCTGACAGAGTGGGGGTGCCTGATCCCCAGGACAGGATCCTTTGCCTCTCACCTGCTAGCTCACTGCCCGTTTCATGGTGGCACACGTTTTTCCACAAAGGGGCTGAAGTGAAGGGAATGGTCCATCACTTCAGCATGCTGGGAGTCAGGTTGTGCTTATCCCCTCAACACCCTTACTAATGAGGGCTAATGCTTAATGTGCTTAAAACACCAAGAGGTGTGAAGCAGCACAGCTAAAGGGAACCCACAGAACCCCAGGATCTCTACTCATCGTCCACGCTCCTGCAGCCTCCACCAAGACCAGGCTCTCTGAGGCCAGGGCCCCGCTCCAGGAATTGAGCCATCACAGCAGTAGGGTCCCCACTATGCCCCCGCACGCTCTTGGGAAGCGGCACATGGACTACCAGCACCCGTCCTGCCAGCTTGTCTTTTGGTACAGCTACACCGGCACAACCAGGGCTGCAGAGCCACCACACTAGCCAAATCTGCTTCCTTCTGCCTACACAGGCAGGCTTGAAGACAGAGCTGTCTCCTCCCCATGACCTTGTGCAACCATTCCCCCAGCCAAATCCCTGGCCACAGAGCATCCCAGCAGTGCAGAACAGTGAATGGAGCAGGCAGCAGTGGCTATCAGAAGTGCCAGCATAATCCTAGTTCCATGGCAGGTTTTTACAGGTGTGGAAAGCTCTCAGTGACAGGAGCCCAGCTTGGCTTTAAAGCCATACTCAGACATGCCATTTGTCCCTGTTTGCCTTTGTCCAGGGGATGCAGAAATAACAGGCGAGCAAACCCAAGTGGGGACATCAACAGTGCCAAGGATCCCCGTACCAGGCTGACAGCAGACCCAGCAGGGCGCCCTGTATCACCCAGGAGCCTGTTTACCACCTGGTCACACTGACAGCTCCCCCTGAGCCCCCTCCTCTCCTCGGCATCCTTTCATTTACACAGCACCACATGGGCTCCGACCCAGGGCAAGGTGGTCTCAGGGGATGGAAGCGAGTCCCTGGCTGCAGCAGAGCGAGGATCCCCAGGAGCAGGGCTGGCTGGAAGGAGTCTGAAGCCTTTCTGTGCACACAGCAACAGCCACAAGGAACCTGTGCTGCTGCTCTTCCTGCCCCTGGAGAAGGCAGGGATCCCCTGCCGATACCCTGCCTACGCATCTGAGCCAAAGCAGCTAGTCCTCTCCAGAGGGTCACCAGGAAGGGGCTGAGCTCTGAACCATCTATTCCACAAAGGCAGAGGATTTCTAGACAGCAGACATTTCCATCAGACCCTGTCATGGGGACAGGCCACATGGACTTCCCTGCATCCAGTGCCAGATCTCACATCCGATAAGAGAAAGAGAGACTGGACAGACCAGAGCAAGCTCAGGGCACAGCTGGGGCAGCAGGGCTGGTCTGCAGCTCAGCACACCACTGCTCACAGGGCTCCAGGAGATACGAGGACCACTTTGGTAGTATATGGACCACAATTTAGTGACTACATACCAGCCAAAAGCTCCTCAGATATTGAGATAAGCTGCACTGAAAGATGCTGCCGCAACAGGAGAGCAACAACCCTTTCTGCCAACGTCGATGCACTGAAGCATCATCTACTTCATCCTCCTGATCCAGAACACTGTGCCTGCAGTAGTCTCACCCAGGTGTGGCAAATAAAGTTCACCTGGCAGCAGCAGCAGTCCCAGCACAAGGGATTGTCTACTGGACTTTGACCATGCACTGGTTGCCAGTGCAGCAGCAAGAACACGCAGCACTCAGCATAGCTCTAACCCCATCACCCAGGAGATCAGAGACAAGGCTGATCTGCTGGCAGAACAGGAGAGAGAAAAAGCAACTGACGACATATACACATCTGCAGTCCAGGGAGTATTTTTCAGGTATAGCACTTATTGCAGGCCCCATTCTTCCTTGCTTTTAAATATATACTGCAGTAGTCTCGAAATAACAATTCCTCCGCTAAGGGGCTGCGGACTCTTACTGCTGCCTGCACAGTGAAGCTTTTTGTCCAGGCCAGTTTTGGCTCTGCAGCCCCGAGTGTCTGTATTAGAAAGGCTGCGTGAAGAGGACAAACTGAGCAGGACATCCAAGACCATGGATTACATGCAGAGAGGCACTGAAGGTAGCACTGGTCTGAACTGGCTACCGCAGTATTACTGTCACACAATAGTGACCAGTCTCTGTACTCCTCTCCCTGTTTAATGACACTCTTTCTGCAAGTTTTGTTTAGGATTATGGCAGCACACATGAATTTAGAACATAAATGTGAACCAGACATGAATTAGTGCCACTGCATCACAGGCTGTTTCCCCTCTCCCTTCGCTACAAGGGGACATTAACCTGCTGCTGCCCTGCAACGTGGCACGCTGGACGGACCAGGGTTAGGCCTTTAGAGGACACACTAATATAAGGAATGACTGAGAATCCTCCATTTATCCACTACTATAGCCACTTTTAAGTGCACTGAGGGTATTAGCATTAATCTTCAAAGTGTTCAGGAAAGCTAGTTTAATTAGTCATGTCTTATTAGTTTTTCTCCAAGCTAGCACTTTCTAGAATATCCTGCAGAAGTAAGTTCCACCAGCTAATTATGCACTGCATGAAACAGTCCTTTCCATTTGCCATCACTTTACTTTATGCAATGCCACATCACTCAGAGGATGGCATATGCAGATGCTTTTAACTCGCTTCTCTGCCACAGTAGAAGTCCTGAGAATCTTAACACACCTCCTCAAAGTCGCACCCAGTCAAAAAACATATGGCTACAAACCATGCAGCACTGCTTGGTAAACCAAGTGTGTTCTCATTTATGTCAAAGCTCAACAACTCAAAGTTACTATTTTAGGATATGCTGACCACTAAAGCACAAAATCAAGTCATTCCCAAGCATTTGGTCACATGTCAAAGAAGACACATTGCAAGCTTTCAACGTACAGGCAACAAGCTGCATCTTGAGCACAAAATAAGTGCCACAACCCAACTACTTGCCCTCTCAGAAAGGGGAATTGTCCATCCAGCATGGTACAAACAGCACAGTTACTCTGCAGTACTTCTCCACACACCTCCCTTTCAGCTCAGTGACCATCCTCTAAGCCCACCAGTAATCCAGCTCACTTTTTGTCCAGGACCTTTTTACAGTTGCAGGAACACAAAGAGCTCTAGTATAGCAGAATCGCACCTCAAGCTTTTGGGCAACCAAGCCCACCAACGCTAGTTTGGTCCACAGTGCTCAGGGAACAGCGGGAAGCTTTTGCAAAGACCGCCCAGCTGCTGAGGCAATATTGGCATGGTCCCACCAACAGACAGTTGTGGAAGCAGCGTGGATGGGTTACCATTATTTCAAGTGTACCATTTAAAAGCTGTTCACAGAAGAGCTGGCCAAGAGGGTGCTGAAAACCCTGATGGCAGCCAGCAACTTGTCAACACAGACTGTGATAACAGGAGCAGGGCTGCTCTGGTGGCAGCAACAGCCGAGTTCCCCCTAGTATAAACGGGGCTCCTAGGGGATTGCTTCATCCCCAAGAAGAGAAGCAGCCAGCAATTCTCTAGCCTACCTAGAAGATCTAGAAATTGCCATTCTTGCTGCCGAAAAACCTCAAGGCAAGAGAAGAATTAATTTCTCCATCACTTCGTTTAGCATCAAGATTTTCACCAGTTTTCAGTAACAATATTCCAAATTTTACCTGATAGATACAGGGAATTGCTGGCATCTGCTGTTCTCTCTTGCTCACAGGATGAGATTCCAGCTGTTTTAGGCAAGGGTAAGCATTCAGTAATGCCACCAGGAGCAGAGGTAGTTTTGCCAGAACATTATGAAAAATCCTCCCCACACCCAGATGACTAGAAATTCTTTGTAAGCTAAAAACCAACCACACCCTGTACCCACAGGGCCAGGGAAAGCACATGTGTCAGCAGATGAGGAGACAACAATGCAACACAGCCGCTGTGCAAGGGAGATGGGGAAGGCATTGGGCCGAGCAGGCATCTCCCTGCACTTACCCAGCCTATGAAAAACTCTAACCCTTAGTCAAGGCTGTCTTTCCACTTGGACATTTGCTGTCAGGCAGCCAGCACCCAAGATTTACATCTTCAAAGCTAGAGTCATCAAGAGGTTTTAATAGTTAGATTCAATTGAAGCTATTTCCTCCCTTAAGTATATACAAACCAAGATGTGGCAACATTATGCTAATACTGAAGAATCAAAGTGAAAATTGCTGGGAAACTTCCGTTCACTGAGGCACAGGACAAGGTTTGCATGTTAGGGAAAGCTATTCCATATTCTAATTCACAATTTAACATGGCATTAACTATAAGATTAAAAAATATCACATGAACAAACACAGAAAAGGCTGTAGCAGGTTGCTCCCTTTCTTCATTAGCATTAAATTTGACAGTGGTTAGCTGTTGCACCAACCAGCACAGGCAACGCTGCAAAACCCTCGTCTGATCTGAAGAGGCACGTTAAGTCCTTAGAGTCAGAGCAGATAATTAAGCAAATATTCCGACCTTCTAATCCTTTTGGATAGGGTACCAGAAAGGTTTCAAAAGCATAGCTGTTATCACTGCTTGGATTTCTGAATGATCCCATAGAAGTAACCTATGCATACAGCAAAGCCGAGCTGACTTTCTTCTTTCTCACCAGCTCGGCACAGAGAGGTACGTAGAGAAACAGCAGCATACATCCCCAGTGACGCTGCTCACACTGTTCTCCCAGAGGCCAAGAGTCCCCAGCTTTGATTTCTTAAGAATTTCAAATATCACAAGCACTTCCAGAACAATGGTCCCTTCTCCCATCCTCCCGAGGGAAGGAGTAAACCCAGCACTTTCTGGAATACTTCATGTCAGGAATCAAGCAGGCCATTCGACAAAGGAGCCGCTGTGCAGGCTCCAGCTCTGAAAGGAGCACACAACAAGTCCCAAGCATGAACAGCGTCTTCTCCGAGCACATCTGAGGCTTTAAATCTGTGACCTAAATAGCTTCAAGCTACCAACAAGTCTTCATCTTTACAGCTCAGTCTTTTACTAAAGGCTCCAAAACCCCCAAGTTCCTGGTTCACAGTCCTGAAGAGTCCTTGTAATCTTTCAAGTTGAGAGCCCAGACCACCACTTTTCAGCCACAAATATGGGTAGCAGGTCTGGATTCACGCGTGCAGTACCTGTTCGCCCACACCCATGTTCATCTGGTCCTTCAGCTTGCAAAACCTGCCATAAAGGTACTTTGAAGATCTAAGACTATTAACTAGAAAGGGGACAGAAGGGAGAGGCTAGTGAAGAGCCTGACCACATCCATTTGATAGATTCACTTTCTAGGCAACAAAACTAAAGGCACTGTCTTAGATATGCTGTTCTTATGCCATTTTATCTGCCATGGCACTCTCAGCACCTACTGCTTTCTGTCCTGCTGTCTTGAATTCCGTATTTGACACGATGACCCCTTGGCCTTCCAAGGAGGGTTACAGTAAAACTCAGTCTCCAGCAAAAGTATTAAATGTCACTAGAGCATCCCCTACTGCTTTCAGGAACCTGCTCAGCTGCAGAACGAACTACTTTATTTTCCTGCCCTGAAAGCTATATGCCAGAAGAGTTCTTGGCTTCATTTCCCACCTTGCTTATATTTATTCTTGTTTCCAAATGAGTGATCTCCTCTCCCTTTGCTCCTTTCAACTTACCAGTTGTACAGCTCCAGCTACAAAAGAAACAGTCCCAATCAAAGTCAGAAATCCTAGGGTTGTTCTGCAGGATATTCCAAAAATATTCCTCCCAGGGAAGACTTCTCCACCTGTAAACACTAAATACCAACAAGCAGATGAAGCAGAGCTTTCAGAACTGGCACTTTTGTTTTTCCTGATCTGTTGCACTACACTAAATGGAAGAGGTTAGTCTGACAGGATGGGAAGGAGGTAGCAACCACTGATTTAGAGTGGCTTGAGGAAGGTGATGAGAGTGATCTTGAGTCTGTTTTGAAGTTATTCCAGCACAGGACAGTTTACCAGAGATGTTTTCGGAAGAAGCCACTCCTTGCTGAAGCACAGCTATCTGACCTTCCTGAAAAACAGTGTTCACTTCATCTCCCAGACATGGATGGGCCTCCGGGAGAGACTGCTGAAAGACACCAGCCCAGCTCTTTAATCCAAAGAGCTGTAAACATGTGTCTTGAGCAGTCTGTCTATGGTGGCTTGTTTAGCCACAGTGAATGGCCTCAGAAGAAGCCTATCCACAATGTTGCCTTTTCCTGCTCCTCTTCAGCTTTTCCTCCTAGCACGTACAAGAGTTTCACAGGGTTGTCTTGGGCATCTGCACTCATAGCAGGCAGCACAAAGATCAGTGGGGCTTTTTTGATTGCAAAGCCCCTGCTCCAAACAAGCACAGAAGCTGCCTTTTGTCAGTTACAGAGTAACCGAACAGTAAAGTGGTGTTGTATTAAAATTGACATAAACTAGGAAAATGAGATGTAAAATGTAATTGTAATCGAAGCAACCAAGGAAACCTGCTGCTGCTCAAGTCCTCTGTACTGCCCCAACCCTATTTAATTATTTACCTAATACTAAAATAGAGAAATCGTAACTAGACATGATTTATCTACAATTCAATTAAGGAAGTAACCACCAGACAATGTAGCTTTGCTGATAAGCAGGGTATTCCTTCCAAGAGAGTGATGAACTGTGGGCCTGGTCAGCAAACTCAGAAAACCACTCAGAACTGCCAAAGTCAGAGAAGTAGGTAAAAGGGAATTTCGGCAGGAGGAGATCACAACCACTGACTCAGTGACCACCTGCCCAAATGATACCACCTACTCAAAAAAGAACAATGGAAGATGATGACAGTCTGCACACTAATTTACATGGGAAATGAAGAAGTCTTGACCAATCATTAAAGAGAATAACAATGAATATGTATTAATTGTTTGAATATGTAATGTATAGAAGTAGAGATTTTTGGAACCAAGGTGTGCTCCTGTTTTGGATGAGCACCCCATTTCTGCACATTAATGGAATAAATTTGGAAATACCTCTGCTCTGTGTGTTATTGGCTAGCACACCGGGTAAAGAACACAGATTTGGGACAACAGTGGTGCCATGGAAAAAAACGTAAGATTTGCTAGACTTTCAGTTTGATCGAAAACATCAGTCAAGTATCAAAACTAATGTAAGAGCTCCAGTGGGAGTGCCCCTGCTTCTCACATCAGGAACTCACTAAGTCTCAAGTTCTGGAAAGGAAATTATGGGGCTTTTTGCTAGAGGTCTTCAGACTCACAATCCTACCAAACAGCTGTGCTACCAGTCCTTTGGAGAACATGATTAGAGGTTTCAGCAAGCAGGCGTTGGGACTGTTGCTACCCATGTCCCTATCCATCTCTTTTCCCCTCATCCCCTGCCCTAAGTCCCAGCATTCAGGCAGCTGTTACAGCACAGAGGTAAAGACAACTCTAAAGCATACAGGCAACAAAGTTCTTACTTGCAAGAGCAGGATGGAGCGAACAAGCTAAACAAACTGCTCCTTGCAGAGACTTCCTTACACAACCAAGGACAAAAGGGTTTTGGAGAGAATCAGCTTGGGCTTTCCAAATAGCTCCTGAGAGTAAGGAGGTGACCTCGCAGCAGCGGCTGGAGGGGGCCTGACCTGCTCCCACACATGCACCAAGGCGAGTACACCCTCGCCAGCTCTTAGTGAAAAATCCCACCTCCACATTTCTCTGCAAATCCCAGCCAAGCCAGACACTTTGAAGATTGCCCAAGGCTGGAGTTATTTCTCCACTTGGCCATCTCCCCACACTTGGCCAGAGAACAATTTTGGGCTTGGAATGAATTACTGCATTCAAGCCGCCACTCCTTGTCATGCCAGTTGTCCAACACCAAGACCAGCTGTAGGATGGAATTCATACTAACAGCAGCTTACTCTTCCAAATGGGATGCCAATCTTTCGATGCAGTGCTTTCCAGGGCAGTCACCAACTCAGCCTTTGCCGTGTTTAGCTCAAAGGGATTGCTGAGAAGACAGCTACTCTGGCTACCCAGCACAGACTGACGCCATGCCAGCTACTCAGGGGTTAGTGCAGCAAGTGGTGTCACCTTAAGTGGCCTTGCAAAACAAGAACCTCCAGACAAAAATAACCAAACTGTGATCATGTAGACACAAACCTAGAGCAACATTTAATTTGTTGGGCACAGTAAGTTTGGGGTCAAGGAGAGCTTATGCAGCAGCACATCTCCACCCATCTGCTCCAGGGGTCCATCTGCCAGAAGGACCCTCCATCAGTTAGAGGAAGAGCATGGCAAGATACAGCAGGAAACAGTGCCTCCAAGAGAGGAACACAGCTGGGAGGAAACTGCTCTGTCACTTGTCACTTCAGTCTGAACTGCAGACCTGCATGCAGGCACAGACCCTCAGCACATGCGCACTGCAGTGGTGCCAGCATCGCCTGTAAGGGAACAGTGCACTGGAGTGACTTGGGGTCACTCCTGATGTCTGTGACACCAGACTAGGAAACAAACTAATCCAATCCCTTCTTCTACATTTTCTTAGAAAGCAACTTCAAGAAAATATACAGGTCGTTTATGTACCAGAGCCACACTTTCAGAGGAAGAGATACCCCAGTCAAGTTTCTTGGATCTAGGCCATGCCAGAAGAGTTAAGACAGACATACTAGATACTAATCAAAGATACTTCACAATCATAGTAAGCAACTAAACACCACAGAGGTCCACCCCTCATGAGAGGAAAGCTGCTTCTGAAATCTCTGCCAGGATTTAGATGAAGGTCAGTGGAGCAGGATGACTCTACCAGAGGTCTCCTCTGTATGGCTTCTGGCAGCCAGGCAGGAGAAACACTGGGAACTCGCTGTCAGCAAGAGAGTGATAGAGCAGGGAGAAGTGCTGTCAAGGAGCTGAAAAAAGGAAGTGTTGAAACTGCTCCCATTACAGCCCAGGTTCATGGAGACCTAGAGTGCACACTGCGGAAATTAATTTTCCTTCTCAATATCCCTAAAGAAACAACTATGTTCTCAGCTCTGTAACTATATGACAGCAAGAGAAAAATATCCTTTATCCCCTAACAGCCTTTCAAAGGCCAAAACCAACCAGAAGTGCTTTTGAAGATAAATTAATGGTCCTGTGGCAAGTGAAGAGGTGGGAAAACACCAAATAAGTGCCTTTAATTTTCAAGTGTCTAGTTCCTATTGTCTTCCAATCACGCAAACCTTGCAAAGAGCTGGAAGCTCTCCTGCTTGCTCCAGCTCTGACTGTGCATTAACCCCCAGTCAGGGGGGCTGGTACGTTCCCAGAGACACATGGGGTTGTCCCAAACGGCTGCTGCCCCAGGCAGGGCAGCCTCAGAGCCCGCTCCCTCACATGCTGCCACAGGGCTGCTGCTCTGCCAGCTCCAACGAGCATCTGAGCACTCAGCTGTACGCAGAGAAGCATCATCCTCTCACTGAGTTCCAGGGAGGCAAGCAAAGAGCTGCTAGGACAGTCCTTCCTACACAAGCAACCATTCCCCGCTTGCTAGGGCTAGTGTCTTCAGCACCATCATCAGACCGAGAATGAATCCAATCTTCAGACAAGGGATGTAAAGCTGCTCTGTCTGCTCCTATTACTGTCCCAGACATCCAGAAGATATAGGATGCCTACGGGATGACAGGAGACAAGCTTCATACCAACAAGCCAGAGTCCCGAGATGGTGAAAACAACTTTGCATTAAAGCAGTGATAGGAAAAAAGTCTAGACCCCTTTCAGCAACAGATTCAGTTCTTCTGCTTTCCTAACTGTAACCAAGATGCACAGTAGAGCTGAGGAAACAAAACAGTAACAAGTTATTTTGGATACTGTTTTGTAAACAGATACACAGCCAGTTATCTAACCGTGGGAACATTAATATGAGTAGGCTCTGAGAGGGAGCAGCAGAGCACTCACAGAGTTATTTAACTGCAAGCTTTGAGCAACTTGCATCATCTCCATCAGTAAATTTCCATGAATCTGCAACATCAGCAGCTCATGCTGCAAGACACCTGGAAGAATCTGTGAAGTGCCATCTCCCTTGGGTACCACGGGACTGTCCACTCCTACTCTAGCCACCAGCAGACACAATCATGAGGACAGTTAGAGGAGGTATTTCTACAGCTAACTTAATTACATTAATTGACAAGAAACCTGACTCAACGGCTACAAAGCCTGGTGCAAACTGGGCCTCCTACTCCCCGTAGCAGGGATGCCTTATCCTTGAGGAAAGGGTGGAACAACAGAAGTGAGTCACCTTACACACACAGCAGGCCACCACTTTGACATAATTTATACCAGGACAGTCTACTGATTTCAGTATGATGTGCCTACCCCGGCAGACTTCACACCAGGGAGGCACTACTTGGAGCGCTTAAAAAAGCTGCATACCCCTCACTCAGGCATCACAAAGCAAGACGTGAAAACAAGGAATCTGAGTTACATTAAAGACAGGGTCTTCTGCACAAGTTAACACAGCACACATTAGTGTGTATGAGATCCGTGAACAGAAGACCATGATCAACACCTAGGAGATGAAAGGAAACACGGAATATAGAAGCACAGTACACAATAGAGACTATTAACCCAAACTGTGCTCACACTGCTCACTGCAACACGAGCGTTACAGTAGAGCCAAGGGACGACCACAGAGCTCAGAGCTGGGAACAGAAAAAGGAGGGCTACAGAGCAGACCAGGTAGCCAAAGCCCTTTTCCTCCCACCTTCCCCTT
>NW_009648638.1:957318-965938 GCF_000708025.1 Charadrius vociferus
ATCCTTCCCCGCCGCACTCGGTGCTGAGCAGCCCTTACAGCCCACGGCCACGCGACGGGTGGGCACGCACAGCCCTGCCCCAGCAGGCATGGAGCCACTGGGCTGAGCACTACAGCTGCGGGATGTGAGGTTTATTAACGTGTTCAACTAATGAAGTAGAAGACAGAAGATCCACATAATTTGTGGTTTCTCTAGGTCAGGAAACCAAGCATGTGGCAATTCACAGTCCAAATATTAATATTCTGTTAAATTAAGTACCACCCTTCCCAAGAGCCAGGAATAACTGAAATACAGCACACCCTCCTGAACTGCTGTCCGGTAGCACACACGTCTCTGGGACAGCACAGTCTCCCCCCCAGGACTATTCAGTATGAGTGACAGTTTTAGAAGTACTCCCTGTTCAAAATTAAGGGGGAGAGTTCATATGCTATGGCAGCACAGAAGGAAACGCCTAGGTACAATAATTTCAGGTGCTTTGCACATAAGTATCACTACACCCACATTCTGCAGACACTTTGGTGTGGATGCCCACACACAATTTCAGGAAGTAGTCAAGGATGCACTGGGAAGTTGAGTACCACCATCCAAACTAAAACCCACCCTTCAATTTACTGTCTTAAAGACTCCAGCCTGCTCTTTCTCTTTGCTTGCTTCTGTAGTGATCTTTAAGTATGAGCACAATTTAAGGGGAATTTTAACACAGTATGAATTCACACAATCACTGGAAGCCTCACTTTACCAGATTGTTACTTTTTTCATCAGGAAATTACAGTAAAGGATGTTCTGTACTTCCGCTGTCCAGCCAGATCGCAGTAGTAGCCCTCCTCATTATTACGTGTAGCACTGAACACAGAGAAAAGCACAACAGCATTTAAAGCTAGAGATGGAAACTGCAAGATCATTTGCTTACCAGAACCCGAGTCCTGGGTGTTATTGGAGAATGCTCTCAGGAATCTAACAAGAGAACTGCTTTACAGTTTAATTCAGCAGCCCTTGCCAGAACAAACAAATTTGCCTTAGGCTTTGGTTCTTGCACATAAGATACAAAAAGCTTCAAAACATAAATGTTTAAGTTACTTGACACTTCCTTTAGATTTCACATATACAATGTATATCCTCTGTGCAGTAGCATCAGAACAGTCATTAGTTTCTGAGATATGTATATACGAGAGCAATACAGTGCAAAGAGCAATGGCATGGAATAATAACTGCTTCTGAAGTTTTAAAGCTCTCAATCTGGTTGTGGTAGGTGGTAAGTCAGACTCCATCCTGCGATGTCCCACTGTCATTTTGTATGTTCAGCCCCTTAACAGAGAGGGAGGTTGACCTCTTGGCTCTATGAAGGCATGAGGGAACAAGACGACAAACTGTATCCAAGAGCAAAACAGAAGACACAACCCAGAACTCTGGAGGGAGATTACACTTCAAAAAACCCAAACCCAGAACTAAGCATGTTTCCCTTCATTAAGGCAACCCAGCTGTCCCCCTTCGCATCCTGGTTCCACTTACCACTAAGCAAGTGCTGCAGATGACTCTGTGCAGCCTAACAAGGTGAGCAACAAGCATTTGGCAAGAAATAAAACCACAGCCACAATGCACAAACACTTAAGTGAATGCACTCTAAGGGGCATGTGCAGAGCTGAAATCACAGCCCTTGAACTTAGTCATTTCCAGTATCTTTGAGAACAGTGTCCCAGCTTTTCACGCCCCAGTACCTAACAGGCTACCAAGTACCAATTCAGCTGTGTTATTAAGCATCTTGCTTTTTGGAAGTATTTACCAATACTATAAAAGTTAGACCTCCTAGTCAGAGACACCTTACTAAGGAAACTCACTCACTTGTTTTACCAATGAGATTTCACCATAAAGCCAGCTAAGAAAGTTATTCATAAATCTCACCCATAAGAGGAAAAAGGAACTCTTTATGCTTAGTTTTTAGACACTGGAACATGCAGAAACTGTGCAGAGAGACCAGAGTTCCCATATGCACAAGTTCCACTGCAGAACATGCTAAGTTCCCCCTTCAGCAGATACTGCAGGACTATTCCCTTCCTACATTTATGATTGTAGCTGTGTGAAAACCCCAGCTCTGATCTTCAACACTTAAAAGACACAGGAAAACAGTGACCAAAGGACCAGCCCAGAGAGCTTGAGAACTGTAGTCAGCGCTTCCCAGCAAGAGAGACTCCGCTGGCAGTCTACCAACCATGTTCACTGGACCTCAACGCATTACAGAAGACAAACTCCAAGTCAACGCAGGCGTAAGCAGCCACACTCAATCAATAGCAGTGCTGAGTTTGGCATGAATCAGCTGCGATACGGATGAACAGGCTCGTAGAAGCTCAGTACAAGAGGCCAATTGAACAACATTCACTGCTCCTTCAAATAACAAAGGCTGTTAGTAACTTGAAGCCAACTGCATGGAGAGAGCAGACAGAACATATGACCATTGGTCTGCCCATGACACAGCGCAGCGAGCACAGGTTATCTCCTAAACCAGCATAGCCCACCTTCCTCCTGCACGCCACCACTCTCCATGCAAGCCTCGAAGGACTTGGAAAACCTGGGCAAGGGCTTAAGCACAACTTGCGGCTTCTGGGGACACTTACTGCAGGAGGTTACGCTGCCTCTGTGTGCCACAAACTGACTAGCTCTTCCCAAGCTTCTTGCAATCCTGCAAACAGGACTAAGCACCAGCCAGTCTTAACACTGCTGAAGTTAAACTGAGTGTTCAGCTTTCAGCACCAGTTCAGATCAAGAAATGCATCTGACAGTATTACCCAGCTATCCTTCCCTCCAATCTTTAAAGTTTCTCAGTGTTGCACAAATCACAGTGCAGCAAGTTTGCCTAAAATATGCAAATACCACTGACACAGAAGTGATTCACATCCTTGAAGTGTGTCACTACTGGCTAGACAAGGAGATCTGTAAGACAAAGCCACCAAGTACCACCCTTGTCCACTGTATTTGCCCTGCACGTGACACCACATTAGTAAGCAGAGCTCAACATGAGTAGAGAGTCTCCATGCAAGCGCAGACCTCTGTTCACTAGGGTATTTTCCTTTTGCTGAGGGGTTAGAAAAGAATGGACAAGACAAAGAACAAATGCATTTTTCTTTAAAGCAAAGGGAAGGACTCTTATCTCTTGTCACTCATGGACCAGCAGTTACTAAGAGGTGAAGAGACACCAAGAAAAGTCCTGCTCTACCATTCTGAAGCATGGCAGCTTAGCTAGATGGGAATGTGAGGCTTCCAGATGTTCTTCAGTAACTTCACTTTTAGCCTTCTACTTATGAGCACCTGACAGCTCTGCAGCATCTACTTTTCTCTATAACAGTTCGCTTTGAGTACAAATCTATATCTTGTTAACCTCTACCTCTGGGTGATGTTTGCAGGAGCTCAGTTTACCTTTGAACACGTATACATGGCTGCTGCTACAGGATCAGGCAGCTCTAGTTTCGAAGTCTTTATCAGAGATCACACAAAGACAGCTTGATTTTCGTCTCCAGGTCCTGGCTTGCAGCGTGCAATCTGCTGATTTATGATCTGAACAAGCACTTGGTGTCACAACCCTCTACCAACTGCTGCTGAAAGAATGCCTGAAACTTCAGTGCTGGAAAGGTGCCCAGACAAACTTGTCACAGTTTTCGCTACCTTTTCTTTCAGGCAGGAATGACATTTCCCTTAATCTCTCAGATATTTTTTGCAGAGTTGTTCTGCACACTTCCCTTTTAAGTTTGGATATGGCTGACCATCTTCTACAGAGGTATCTTTTAAAACTTGTTTGAATGACATGTATGTGCCCTTACAACTGAATTTCAAAGAAGTCAGTAGAACACGTTAATTTGCAGAATATTAGGTTTTATGTTTCTGTTCCCACCCTCAAGTACTCAGCCTACCTTTGCCACCACCTCAGTTTTCCCTTCTGCAAGTGCATCAACTGGTAAAGATGCTGGCCAAGCCAGCCTGAGGGATTCAAGAAACCTGCAAGTCCTGAGGGAAGGGGTTTGGCATGGGGGAAGAGGATACCATACAATGCAATTGCAAGGTTAAAGCATCTGCACTGAAGTCCAAGGTGGTCAGTGTAGCCCTGTCGGTGAAAACAGGTAAGAGGCTGCAGACCAGGAGCAGGGAAACCTGGTGCACTGGTATTTGCATAGCTGTGACAGAGGAGGGGGTCTCTACCTCCTCTGCTGACCTCTTGCTCCCCAAAGCACAACACCGACCTGGTTTTCCTTTGGCTTTTGACAGCAGCCATAGCAGAACCAAGCAGGAGGCCAGTAGCACCCAGAGATTTGTTGCTCAGGAGAGCTGCTCCTGTTCAAGCCCATTCCAGAGCTGGATGACCCCATTCCTCACCAGCAAGAGTTATCTCCTAGAAGCAATGTGGAAAGGAGAGAAGCTTCCAGGCTCCCCCACAGAGGACTATTAATTCAGTCAGGTTCTTCCTATTTTTGAAAGACAAGGGTACAAAAGCAGCCTACACAGCATCTTCTAACAAGCTCACTATATTCTGGATTATTCAGAACCTAGCAGTGGAGATTATATGGTGGTCAGATTATCTGATGTATACTTGGCATTCAAGTCTGCCAAAAGTCATCACTGGCATAAGAACAGAGCAACTGAGAATATCAGGTCATGGACTCATCCACAGAATTATCCCCTGTTGACCCCCTAGGGCACAAACAAGTTTGGGGGATAAGGAACTCCATGCAGAGTCTTATTCTGAAAGAACAAGCCATTTCACAGGAACTTGCTCATGTAGTAAAGGAATTTGTTGGGGTTAATTCTGTTTAGACAAGCCCATGAGTAAGGACAGAAGGACTAGTTTCCTTCTAGGAAGCAGTCTATTCATAACCTTTAATGGAAATCTCCAAATACTTTGGAATTAGCTGTTTTGCTGTATTAAGGGAAACTTCATCTTACCCTTCCCATAGATGAGGTAGTTTTCTACACACAGTGAAAATTGAAAGGTATGCTAAAAATATAGCTAAACTTACAAACCATGCATAATTCGTAGATGAGCTTTTAACTCTTTTCCTGAATGACTTCTGTCTGCAAACTGTAGTCCCAAACAATTTCAGTCTTCAACCTTTATGCATTCATTTTCCCCTCTATAATAACTATAGCGCTAGAAGTCTTACAGTCAAGTAGCCTTAGCATGGGCTGCTCCACAGCCCTTGTAGCAATCAGGACAGATTCAACCAATGTCAAGAGAGAACTAAAACATTTCCTACCCTCTACAGTTTTTAAACAACGTTGGTTTAAAAAGCAGGTTTTGGCATCTTTGGCCAGACAGCTAGTTATTTTAAGATCAACAGCACTACAAATTAACATGATTCAAATGCAACTGGCCTTCCAATCACATTTTCCTCCTAAACAGGACGCTTATCAAGGGCACCAAGGGAACAGACAAGGTGAAAAACACTTTGTCTTCACGCTATGAGCTTCTCTAGCCTTTCATCTTAAAAACCCAGCAATTCAGAAAATAAATTAGAAAAAGAAGAGGAGTCTGTCAGCAGAACTGCTGGAAAACAGTTTTGATCCTTTCAGGAAAACAGCCAGAAATTTCTCTCACACTGAAAAAGTCAATTTGTTTCAGCTTCCATATTACATGAAATTTTATCCCTTTTGTCTGCATACAAGGCTGCTTAAAACAAGCAAAGCACAAGGAAGAAGATGTACTATTCTGCTTGCTAAGCCCCAACAGACTACAACCCAGAGCAGCCCAAGCCAAACTGCGCAGGTGCAGTGCACGGGGTCCCTGCTGAGCAGCAGGAGCCAGCACCCAGCAGTACCAGAGCACCCCCATCTCACCCCAGAGCTCCAGATACACCCCCACATGCAGGGGAAAATCTGTATTAGTCTCATAGTAGGCAGAGGGCATGCAAACAGATAACACGCTTCTGCGACAGCTACGACAAAGTCCCTTTATCAAAAATGACAATTGGAAAGCATTAGCTCCCTGCTTGCCAGGTCAGGCACTCGAGACCATCTTGCCTCCCATTAATCAAGAGGAGATTGGTTAATATTTGAGTAGGCTGTTACAGCTCAAGACAGAGTGTCCAGTACACTGTGCCATGCTCTCAGACCCCTTACAGGAAAAGGGATGAAGCTGCGGACAAATGCATGGAAGAGATTGTACAGACCAGAACACATCCTCACACATGGTCTTTGCAGTGACAAGTCATGGCATTTCAGGAAGTGAGAAGAAAGTTCCCAGCATTTTGGCAAAGAGCAGAATTAAGCCATGAAAGAAGCCCAATTCTCTGCTATGTTACTATCTCCACTGAGCTCATACATGAGGGCATACAAGTCAAATCCTGTTGGCTTTCATGATCTCATCGCACAGCTCTCAGCAGCCCAGCTATGCCATTATTTGCTTAAGTATTCCCACAGTGGAAACAGCCGTCTCAGAAGTGTTGGAAAGGCAAGAGACCCCAAAAAGTTCCTGAAACTGCCATCTTGATGATACAACAGCTTTTTATGACTGCCGTCAGACCTAGAGAAGCTCAGTATACCTGTCACCCAACCACAAGAAGCACCAAGCCTGTCAGGCTGGGACTGGAATGCAGCCTAGTGGTACTTGGGTTTGTAGCGTCACAAATGTTCACTAACAGGGCTCAAGTGAAGCAGCACAGCAATAGTTGGAGATTTTGGGCTTCCTGCCATTTATTTATTTGAGCTCAACAAGAGATACAACAATGAAGATAGTTTTGAGAAAGTGATTATATTACATCTCTTCTGCCACTGAAGCAACAGCCATAAAATTGCAGCTGTAATTCAGGCTCATTTAGAAGCTCTGTATCTTCCCTAAAACCTATTGAGCTGTTCTGCTTTCTCCTCCCAGCTATTGATTAGTGGGGTGGATGGGGTGAGGGGGAACAGTAACAACTGCCTTCCAGCCACTTTTCAGTGATGCCATAGCTTGTGACATCATGACTGTCTCCATGGTAACACAGCAACACAACTGAATCTGAACAGGAGGAGGCCAATTAGAACAAGAAAGCTCTTTTGTGGTTGGAACCACAGTAATTAACAGAAATAAGAGAAGCTGTTAGAGAAAGTACACTGCTCCAACAATAAAAACCTTGCTTTTAGTTTGCCAGGTAAACCTAAAACCCCCAAACCATTGCTAAGTATAAAAAAAAAAAAAGCCCTTCTAGACTGGAAAACCCATGATACCATTTAGCTTCTTTCCCAGCTCTAGCTAACACTCAGCACAGCCTGGATCAGAGACATCATTTTTTCCTCTCACCTCACATCAAGTTCTCCTTTCCATGTAGCCTTTCCACATGCTTAGGAGTCTTCTCAGCCCACTATGCTCAAGCAAAGCCTCCCAAGTGCTTTTCAACTTGCTACAATTAGCATGCACATGTGCGTGGGGGGAACACACAAAAGAAACCAACCCAAGGCCACCAATCCATAGTGACTCATGCCAGCAAAGACTCCACCTTCAAGGATGAAGCACACTCAGGATTTGAAATAGATGATATGAACAAGATCTGGACCCTCTAGGTATCTACACTGTGTCGTTTTCAACCTCCAAATCAATAAGAGACATACAGGAACAATCTCTGCTACTGTAAGTTAAATTGTTATGGTGCTGCTGGGGGCATGTTAAGCCAAATCTGACTCCCCAGCTGATCTCCACTCTCCACCCTACAATGCATGTTAATCAGGAAGCACTCGCTGCAGTCCCAGAGATAAGGCAACTGCTGCATTGCTCCAGAGTGCCCAGGAGCAACACAATGCTAGTCAGAAGGCCCCGGGGCAGAGCAGCTGTTTAGAGTGTACCACAACGGAGCTTTAAGCCTTAGGCACCTCTACTTTGTCAATACATTCAGCCCATTAAATACCAGCTACGTGCAGGAGCACATTTACAGCATTTTTCTTTTCCCAAGCAAGCCTAAACGCTGCAGCAGTCCATGAAAAAGCTTAGGGCATACTTTGCAAGAATGCAAGCTTGAAGGTGTAAGCCACAGCATGAAGTCAGGCCACCTGGAGTGAGGAGAGCTGCACCCAATGCAGCAGCTCGAGCACAGCAATACTGGACACGCTGATACCTGGTGGTTAAACCTTCAAGGGTAACACTGCTCTGCAGAGCTGCAGGGAGCAGACCTATTCTGCTCCTCTCCTGCAATTTGATGGAAGAGAGGCACATCACTCTTGGCAGGGGAAACGGAGCACACAGGTCCCTAGTACTGGGAAGTTCATGGCATGTGGAGGCTGGGCAGTAATCAGGGTAGCAGCTGTTTTGTGTCAAGGGGCACAGCTGGCTAAAATTGAGCCAGCTTAAAAAAAGTGATGCTGAAAAGCATCATACCATAAGAATTAGAATAAAATAGATTTAACAGGTACCCTCAACAACTGCAGCAGAAGCAGTTCTGAGTCAGTCCATCCAAATGAGAGTATTTGTACACAGCGCTTTTACTAGCTCCTACCTCTGTCCGGTCAAGTTATTTCACATACAACAGCAGGACTTGAGTTAAGGCATTATCAATGATGAGGGTTCCAGCCATTAGAACCGAGCTATCCTGTGGCACACTTCTGAGAAATGGGACAGCGGGACTTCCTCAAGCCAGTCCCCCGTGAGCACAGTTGGTTCAAACAGCAGATG
>NW_009648638.1:965967-966883 GCF_000708025.1 Charadrius vociferus
CTTCCTTCTGCAGGGCAGCACCTGAACAGCTCTGGTTCTCACAAGCTAGAGTTGTACCCTTGAAAAAGGTCCATTATTGCTTTGTTCATTCCGGCCTCAGTGTTCCTGGTATGGGAACCTGTTTACCCTGAACTGCAGTTGCATCCACCTGCTGTCTGAACACCTACCGTCGCCCATACCTACAGCACGTTTGCTAACAGAGCAAGAACTAGAAGAGAGCAGAAAACATGAACCAGGCCTTGCAACACTAGAAAAAAGACATCAGCTACAGAAGGGAAAGAAACCTGACAGAAGCAGAAATAATGACTTTGGAAATAACCAGCCTCTAAAGTTATTTTTAGAGCTGCCTCCCCCAGCACCCAAGATATTCAGAGCCCTTGAAAAAAAAAAAAAGAAAAAATCAAAGGTAAGCACAAATAGCAGTGCCAGAAGAAAGCAGACAGTGCTTCAAAGTCTCCCGCTGTCACAACACCAGCAGCCTAAATGGTTGGCCCAGTTCTGTCCCCTGAATCGAGGAGGCCTCATTAGTCTGAGCTCTGCTCTGCTCCACCACAGCAAGCTCACGGGAACCTCACCAGCTCCACTGGAGCTGCGCCACACGTGTGCTGGGGGAAAGAACGAGCGCTGCTCTGTGCCTGGGGCCCGCAGCGGGACGGCTGTCACTCTGCTGTCGGACAGGGCCCAGCACAGTGCTCTGAAGAGGGGAAAAGACAGACGGGCCCTTTCACCCTTGCCGTTACTGACACCCAAGATGACGGCTCAGGGAGAGTTTCCTCTCGCTGCCTCCTCGGCCCAGCCGGGAGCGGAGAGGCGCACACCCTGCCCACCGCTGCAGGTGAGCGGGGCTCACTCACCGGGCCGGCGTTCCTCACACCGCCACACGCTCCGGCCCAGCGGGGTTCGGTAACCGGAAAAA
>NW_009648638.1:967251-972848 GCF_000708025.1 Charadrius vociferus
GGGCCCGCGGGGGCGCGATAATCTGCCTCCGAGTTACGGAGTCGGGAGAACCCCGCTTTTGAGGCGGCTCAGGCAAGCGCCGGGCATCTCCCGGCCGCAGCCCGCGGCTCCTGTGGGGCTGTCCTCAGCCCCCTGCCTGCGCCAGGGCGGTTCGGACTCTACATGCGCTGCCTTCCTTTTTATATCTTGCAGATTTCTTCGGTCCTGATGGCACAGTGATGTCGTGCCCCCTGAAGCACTACAGAAAGGAATGAAAGCATCACACAGACGAACGGCCAAAATTCGGGGATGCCGCCCAGCTGATGGCCGCCCAGCGACCAGGCGGGTCAGGTGAAACACAGGCCTGTCACAGACAAGCACATCCACTGACAGCACACACAGCTGTGTGCAGTTTGCACAGCTGACAGGGAACAGCATTTGCACCAGCCGTTACACAAGCAAGATGACCGAAGACATAAATCCGGACGAGCTTTTTGTTTCCCTTCCCCCAAAGACCCGATTTCCCCCAGTCAGCCCGATTCAGTATTTGACTCCAGCAAGGAGGACTCCTGTGAGACCAGGGCTGCAAGAGCCCGCTTTGGCAGCCTCCCCTTAGCAACCCGGAGCATTTCACAGCACTCATCTCCACTAAGAACGTTAACAGGGCAGCGATAAAAGCTAATGTGCGGCATAACACCGCTATTAGCGGCGGCAGCCTCCAGAATGCCCTAGAAGATTGCAGGGTGACAGTGAGATGCAGACGTTGGAGCCTGCCGCCAAGTGCAAAGGCCAACAGCAGCAGTGCTGTGGCCAAGGCAACAGGCTGCTGGTGAGCAGATCTCCGCTTCCCAGCATCCAGGATTTCCCTGCTCAAGGCCTTGCTCTGAGCACACTGCAAACTTGAGGGTCACTGAAACTCAATGTTTCTGAATCAAAGTAGCTCCTTTGTTCAGGACCAGGGCCCAGGAGGTGCAAGCACCATCCAACACCCTTTTTCTTCCAAGGGATCAGAATAAGCAGCTGTTCAAGCACTGGGAAAAGTTTTCCAGCTCTATTCTACTAGCACCCATCTCCCCAAACCCACCTTCTCTCCTGGAAAGTCCCAGTCCACACTGTACAAGGCTGGGCATTACACCAGCTCCGCATTGCCAGGGAGCTTGCTTTGCTCAGAGCAGCAGTGCTAAGAGGCCAGAATTCCCAGCCCAGGACTGCTGCTGGAGTGGCAGGTCAGACAAGAAAGCACTGGTAGCCGTTCAATAGAGTGCACCAAAACCTGGAAGAGTTCCTGGACAGAAATGTTGTGACTCAGGACCCCGCATTTGGGCCAAGCTGAGAGACTGAGAAAAGCCTCAGGGTTCAAACAAGGAAGAGAAGGCTTCCCAACAAAACAGTTACTCAAGTGACCTTACAAGAGGCAAGGGAGACCAGCTGGACAACAGTGTGCTGGCTCATGAGCTGCCCTGACAAACGCTCTTCGCCACAAGAGCAGCACTGACTAATCTGGCAGCCAAGCGGGCAGTGGCACAGCTCCTAACAAGGGTCCGGGAACCCCCTTGGGGACAACTCCACAGTAGCCTTTGGGACACTTTCTCCAGCTTCAGACACAGATAGTTGTCCTATGTACAAGGCCTAAGAGGGATGCAATATCCATGCTTTCAATTTAATGCAGCTGTAGATAGGCCCACCCTGGGTAGGAAGTTTTAGGCTTGGAGATCCCTCTTGAGCACAGAAAATGCCCTGCTGGGGCTCTGTTCAGTTAGATCCTCAACCACTCCCAGAATATAAAAAACAAGACAAATAATTCTTAGAAGTTTGACTAATAACAAGAACTTGCAATAAAAATTCCCTTTTATCAACTCTTAAATACCTTTCAGCTTTCATCAAATATCACCTCACACTATGACAGCACATCAGTAGAAAAGCATATACAACTTCTAATCTTTGCTTTAATTCCAGCTCTGACAGACTTGCACCACAAGTAAGAATTTACCTTTGAAACATTCACCACTCAAGTTTCTTGGCCAGCTTCAAACTGGAGAGGCAACACAGTAGCTTAAGCTTTGATCTCTTAGAACTTGGTTCAGAAGAAAAGATCATTGCCATGAAACCTGGATGTCTTAATGAAGAGCACTAAATAATATACACAAGACTGACAGTCAACATGTCCTTGATGTCAATACTAGTGCCAACGTCTAAAACTTATGCATCCTTACACTGTTCCCCTTTTGAGCACTGCTGTGTGACGCAGCAAGCTACAGCCTGTCTCAGGTGAGTCCTTTTTAAAGAGACTCTTCTCATTTTCTTGGTGTTGCCAAAAGAGCTGACACACTTAACCCCCAGATACCCTGTACAGCAGCAAGGATAACCAAGTGTGCTGTCTGCTAAGACAGAGCAGCAGCAGAGGCAGGCTGCAGTATGGGGCATCCTTCTTGCATCCCAGTATGTGTATGTGCCCCTCTGTGCCTTTGGTGGCAATTTCACAGCGCAAGACCAAGGCCACCGCCAAGAACCCCAAGGGGGAAGGAGGAGAAATGCAGAACTCAAGCTGTTTTACTTCACGGTATTTAAATACTGCAAGGAAATTCAGGAAGAAACCTGGCAGCGCATAACTCGCAGCCCTGCCCTCTACAGAAATCAAACAGAATCTCCTGGGGGACGATTACTTCCCCCCGGACTGCTTGTCACCTGTCCTCAATAGCAGACTAGCAGCCCACACTGCGGTATGCAGACACTGCTACTGCCCTGCCTTATGTTGCCCATAAAATTAGAGACCCAACTCACAGGGGCGGATGTATCTAAGCAGTTTTCAGTGTTTACTTTTGAAATGGTGCCTTTCAGATTTACAACCCAGACCCCAGCAGAGCAGAGAAGTGAAGCACAGGGCTAAGGTCCAGGGAACGGCTTCAGCCCTAGGGCCTGTCGTTCCCCTTTCCCACTGCTTCTCCAGGGGACAGAAGGCTGACTTAGCATACCCATCTGCACCAAAGGGCCAGCAACTCATTAATTTTGCAAGACAAATTAAAGTGGACAGAATTCCCACTCTCCTCATTAACCAGCCCATCTGCAAATAGTTTAACTTCCACTTGTTTAAAGGCAGCTTATGTCAAACAGCCTGCTGTCATTCCGTCTCCTGCTTCTCCCTCTCTCTGGGTGGCAGGCTGGCACAGAGACTGGGAGAGAAGGGAAGGATAAACTCATTCGTTCATGAGCTCTTCCAGAGGGACCAGAGCTCACCGTTCTCATCTTCAAGCCCCACCTATAGCCTTCACAGAACTTTATCCCACAGCCTGAACTCTAATCGCCTTTCAAAGTGAACAGCAATCATACTTAGCATTACTCCCCTCCCTTTTGAAATCTGCTCGGATAGGAAATGCACTGACAACTTTTCACTGCAGAAATTAAAGTGGATTTTTCTTGAACAAGGCCACCCGCCTGCACAGCCTTAATCCTTCCAGCTCACATATGTTACTGTAACTCGCACCGCACTGCATCCAATTATGCCTCCTCAATTCATTACAGAATATTTGAGGCTGTTGCACAGGTTACAGAGAGCAAAAGTATCAGCAGCGGAGACAAAAACAAGCCCTGCTGCAGCACGGCTTTGCAACGTTACTCCTGCAGACAAGCATGTAGTGCACAATTAGGAAAATTAACTGTCACACAGTGACTTTTACAGGGTCCGGTGAATAGCTCGCTCTAAACTATTTGAGACTGGACTCAACAGGAAAATCTATACAGGAGACAAGAACTGACATACAGTTATTTGTAAGTGGCTGGCAATTATTAGTTATCCATTAAAAGCTTTTTAAATTATATTGCTCTGGCAGCACGCACAGCTAAGGATGAGCTCACGGGACAGCAGGTCTCCCATGCATTACACATTAGGCTGGAGCAGCAGATGAATAACCTTGAGCTAAGTAGTCAGAAGCGTCCACAAATCTAAACTGCATGCACAGATTAAGCAACCGAGTGTCCAACTACTGACTCACGCACAGCTGTGAAGGGAAACACAAGCTCTCCCCAGCAGCTGACCACGTCTACCCTGTCAGCTAGAGGGCTGGGACACCAGCTACAGCCGATCAAGTTCCACAAAGGTACCTGTTGGCCTCGCAGTGCTCCCGTGGTTTACCAAACCCCATCGTGTTCTCAGTATTGTCCAGACACCAATCCACATATAACAGAAATCAAGTTCTTCCATTATCACCTTTGCTAACAAGGATCTGACAGAGGGTCCACAGGGTTTTCTCATCTTTTCAAAACTGGCACACTGCAGTGGTTACACCCCAGCACTTCAAGGGCCAACTCACAGATCCGGGGGCCCTCAGCCACACCAAGAACTCTCACAGTGCCAATACAGAAGTACCAAGCTACAGATGCAAAAATAGCAGTTTAGCACTTGCACCTTAAAGATGAGCTTTTAGGTTTTCTATGACTGTGACGTGTCAGACAAATCTTGCAGATTTCTCTGAATACCGGGGTACCACCGTGGAGCACGCACACGTGAATGATCTCAAGCTGAAAGACAAGCTGGCCAGATTTGCTCACCGGTCAGGCTTGCTTTTCTCCACGCCTTCAAGAATGTGTAACTTCATAGCACCAAATTCCTGTTGGAAGAGCGATTACCAGCGAAGTAATTTGGACCCTCTGGAGTCAAGTCTGCCAACTTACCCGAGTTGGCAATCTGGCTTGTTATCATCCCACATGATTGGAATTTATTTTGGGATCTGATGCCACATGCTGTGGGGTTGGTTCCCCCCCCGCCCCCCTTTTTCTTTTCTTCTTTTTCTCCCCCAAATGGTAACTTACAGCCTGGGAGTTAGAGATCCTCATTCCCTTCCTGTCTCAAACAGGAGCTGTCCCTGCACAACCTGGGGTCAGAATTGCAGAATAAGCAATATTAGTCCTATCAACAGCATCCTGGAAATAATCCTCCTTTTAGAACCGCTGAATGAAGATGGAATAGAAATTAAGGGCTATATTTACTTACTGCTTCAAACCAGCCGTAACACCCCCAACCCTTCGAGACAGCACACTGACACCTGAGGTACGCCTGCAGCCGAATTCAGGGGTGTTCAGCCTAAACCCTTGGGCAGCGCAGCCCATCGCTGCGGTGCCACACCAGGTAGCCTCAGCCAGGACCTGTTCTCCCAGGCTAAAAAAAGAGACTTTTTCAAAGCCCTCTCTGGCCAAGGAGCTGCCAGCTCGCTGCCCTGCGAAATGTCAGCTTTCAGCAGCGATGGGCGCTGAAGCTTCAGCGTTTGTGCCTCACCCAGACAATGCCCTTTTCTTCTCGAGGGGGAAGGAAGAATCCAAACACCACCTTAAAAAATAAAAAGGATCAGCGATCCCTGGGGAGAACACAGCGAGCAAAGCGCGATTTCATTGCCTCCGGCACCTCGGGACTCCTTACGGGCCTTAAGCACCGGCCTGACCCGCCACCACCCCCGGAGGGACGGGGACAGCGGGGCTCAGCGCTGCCAGGAGTGTGGGGGGGTACGACACACACCCGGTCTCCCCTCCAGCCCGCTCGGGGACAGCGCTCCCCTCCGCCACCTCCCCCCCGGGGGGAACGCAGACCCCCACGCAGCGAAGGCGGCATGCGTGGGAGGATGGGGCAG
>NW_009648638.1:973608-974031 GCF_000708025.1 Charadrius vociferus
CACGGCCGCGGCTGCCACGGCGACGTTTTCCCCCGGCACACGCCCCCACGCAAAAGTGCGTTTGGCTGACAGACCTCCCCTCCCCGTTGTCGTCCCCCCACACTCCTGCCCCCAGCACCCCGCGCCCCGGCACCCCGAGGGGGGTGGTAGGTGCGGGTGCTGCGGGCGATGCTCCCGGGGGGCCCCCTCCCACCCGCCTGCCGCAGGGTCGCTGCAGCCAGAGCGCGGTGTTAGCGGGAGGGAAGTGTCCAGTGCGGAGACAAATAAACAGAAAAGAAAACGGGGAAAGTGGATGTTTCCCTGGGTGGGTGTTTGCCACTGGTCACAGATTTGCCAGCTGAGCTCCATCCTGACAGGCACAGGGAGAGGGAGCTGAGCCTCACTTCATCGGGTGCTGTTGATCTGCTGGCTGCCGGGGGCTTG
>NW_009648638.1:974086-982070 GCF_000708025.1 Charadrius vociferus
AATGATGGAGGAAGGAGGTGCGGAGGGGAGCAAGGTTGGTACAGCTTGCGGGGCTGTAGGGAGGCCTGCCCGGGCAGAGCCGCGCTGGGTTTGGTACCCATGATGGAGCAGCATCCAGCTTCCATCCCTCTGATCCCGCTGTGAGACATGCGGAGTGGAGACCTCTGTGAGGCCAGTACCATGCCAGGCGGCACACTGACGCCAGACAGGGACAGCGGGTGCCCGCAAGCCCAGCATGGCGTGGACGCTGCCTTGGGGTGCTGCCCACAGAGTGCTTGGCCTCGGGCAGGGCTTGTGGCTTTGCTGGTAGCGGCGTTGCTGTGTGGCTCCCACCAGGAGCACGTGTGCCACCCCGACTCCTCGCTGTTACCATCACTCCTTGGGTGCTCTGATTTATTTATGACTTGCTGGGCTGACGGTGCTCAGCGGAGAAGGGCTGGTCTGCAGCAAGGAGAGATCAAAGCGCCTTGGGGAAACACTGCACTCGGCTCACACGCTGCTGCTCTGGCTCCGGCAGGCAGGGCTAAGCCACCGCCGCCCTTGGCTGCAGCGATGGAGTCGCTGTGGATGTGCTGCTGCTGCTCTTGGAAACAGCAGCAAAGTGGGGCCAAAGGAGGATCTCACCAGAGAATCAACCCTGACACTTGGGACCTGCAGCCCAGCGCCTCTCCCCTCCTCTGCCTACCAAGGAAAACAAGAAAACTTGTTTTCAGTTCAACTGCTTTCAGGCTTGGGAGTGGTGAGCAGCTCTGGACTGAGAGCCCCTCATCCACACTGAGTGTGGCTCTGCAAAGCTCTGAGCTGACCTCTTCCTGAGTCCTCATGAATACCCACGTCATAGCTCAGGAGAAGGAAAAAGTAACTGAAAGGCACGAAGGAGAGGAAAAGCAACCCAGAACAAGAGAAACGCACAAAGAAATCCTCATTTCCCTGCACTGTTTGAAATCCTGCAAATGCTCAGGCCTGGGTGCATGGCCTTACTGAACCGCATCCAGCCCCGCTGATCGGGCAGGTGTGTGTGTCTTAGCTAAGACCATCATCATCGGTCGCTGCTGGGCTGCTCCAGCGATGGCACGAGCCCCGTGGCCATGGAGGGAGATGCAGAGAGGCGCTGAGCCCCGCCGACAGCAGGGACGCAAAGCGGCATCTGTGATTGCCTGGTGCCGGGCAGCTCTGTGCTCACCCCGCTCACATGGATGGCAGCCGGGCCAGCATGCCGGGATGCTACCAGGCCCCTCAGCCGAAGAGACCTTAGGTGTCACATTGCTCTCTAACCAGCGCAGCCTCGTGGGCAGAGCACTACACCGTGCACGGGCTCCCTGCTGCTGCTCTCCCAGAGGCTCTGAGCACGCTGAGGCACCCCTCGGTGCTTCGGTTTCTCTTTCTCTCCCACGAGGACAGCACTGCTGCCTCCCTTTCCTACCATCAAGGCTGCCACCAAAGCAAGCAACAAGAAGGACTTGGCTTTCTGACGGTATTACCAAAGGAAAATGCTGGCAGCTGCCTTTCTTTCTACTTCTTTGTAGACGGCACCCGCTGGGAGAAGGCAGGCTTGGCCAGGACCTTGGAGCCGTGCTCACTTCCCAGTATTTAGTCTATGAGCAGCAACTTCCACCTCCCCTGCATCTGCTTGTGTCCGGCACAGCACCACATGTGGGCTGCAGCTCCCTGTTCCCTGGGGATGTGGGCAAGTGACATTTCCGTGGGGCTCAAACCCACTGCAGCCCTTCCTGGGGGGCAGAGAGACACGGGCACGTGGCAGGTGGCAGAAAGAGAGTTTGCTGCACCAGGCACTGCCTGTAGTAGAGCTGAAACCCGGCAGGAAAGAGCCCCAAGCGCAGCTTGGCTGAGGCAGGAGGGGAGGGACGCTTTGGGTTTGGTGGGGGAGTTGGAGAGCGGGGTTGTAGCCATGGTACAGGCTTCCTGCGGGAAGGGGAGCGGTGTCTGGGCACAGGGCTTGGGAGTGGAGTTTCCATAATGACAAGGAAAAGATTAGAAGTGAAAAATGAACAGGTGAACGTGGAGAGAAACAGTTGTCATAAATTTCTTTGTGTCCTACAGACACATGAATAGAGAACGGAATGATTATAGATAACCTTTTTTTTTTTCCCTTACAAACACTGATGGAGCATGCAACAGAAATCTTTCCCTGGCGTGCACACACACACACACACACAGAGTCTCTCTCTCTCTCTAATCCCTTTCCTGCTGGTATGTCAGAGAAAGCTATTTCTGGAACGTGAAATCTAGGTCAAAAAGAAGGAGAAAATCTGAAGGGAATGATAACAGTCTCTCTCCTCAAAGGCCGTACAGGGTCAGCTCTGGCTGATACGATTAGCAAAGGGGCCGTAGTGGTGCTTTACTCCTCAGCCGTGGCCGCTCATGCAGGGGCTAAACAATATGTCCTGGCTTGGTTTGGTTTTTCCTTTGCCTTCAGACCACTGCTTTTCCCCACAGATAAGAGAAGGCCATGACAGCCGAGAGAGGAGGGGAGCAGAGTTTGCCTTCCTACCCAGAGACCAGGTAATCACTGCGCACAGAGGAGGAGGAAGAGGAGAAGGAGGAGGAGGAAGGATGTCTGTACCCATCCCTCACAAGCCAGCGCTACGTGACGTTCCCAGAAGTCGTGGAAACTCGTCCCACAGTGAGCCAGCCCTTGGGGAGTTGGTCAGCACGATGCTGCTTTGTGTGGTGACACGGCACGGAGGTGTGCAGGCACTTTGTCTTCCCTCCGCTAAGCACAACTGTGCTCCCCCTGCAAGTGCATCAGCGCTGGGGTACTGGGCTGGGATCTGCCTTCTCCCGGGGCACTGGTTCCCAGCACGGCAATGGTCCTGGGAGACATCTCTCTAATTTAATGGTGAAAAGAAAAAAAAGGCAATATAAAGAAGACAAAAAACAGGTTGGAGGCAGAAGGGTGGCTATTCTGTCATGACTTTGGGGAGCATCACTCCCAGCTGGTGCTCTCATGCCCAGCCTGGGCTTGGCAAAGCCCTGGTATATGGATGGGCACAAGGTGTGCGCAGCCCTGGCAGTTGTTTATGGGAGCACTGGCGGTTCTCAAGGACGAGCCTCATGCCTGGCTCTGCTTGGGGTCAAGGTTGGGCTGGCCTGAAGGGCTAGACTTTCTCCAGCTCCTTCTGCTCCGGGTGCTGGGGTTCCCGTGCTGGGCTGGGGGCCTGCAGCCAGAGCTGCCATCACGGCGTCAGCAGAAAGGGAGAACTGGAGGGTCGCTGCCCTCCAGAGCTTACACCCTCAGGGATGTCTTAACCATGGGTAAGACAGCCCAGTCCTGGAGGAGGCAGAGCTGGATTCCCTGGCGTCCCTGGAAGAGATCTGGGCACAGGATAAGGAACCGGGCACCTGGGCTTTCTGGGGACAGGCTGCTGAATGCCAGGGCAGGATGCTCTGAGCAAGGGTGACGTTACCAGACGGCACAGGGAGGACTGGGAAGAGCTCCAGCAGGACCTGGCTTGGTGTGAGCTTTCCCTGCTGTCACTGGTGCATTGGGCGGAGGGATTCTCACCTCCTTTTGCTGTGCTTTGCTCACCTCTGCTTTCCCGTTTCCCTTGGACATCAAATATTCAGCTCGGTATCACAAGCAATTTATTAAGCAAGCAATTCCCAGGGTTGCCTCTAATAAGGAGGAGCTGGGGCTGGGGAGCCCTTTGTAATGGTGGGGAGCCGGCGTGGCTGTGGCTGCCGGCTGAATGCCTGGCAATTAGATGAATATTAGATGAATAGGTTTCACTGGGGCTTTCAAGTCTCCGGCTTCGGCTTCGCAAGGCACAAAGCTTTGTTTAAGGCTGATCAAGGGCAGCTCATCATCTGTCTCGCTGGCTGTCAAATGGGAGCTAATTGCCGGTAATGCGCGAGTGACACAGGCATTTGTGGGAGGAACTGGCTTGTCGGAGGTGTGACAGCTGTCAGGGCTCTCCCACCCGGCCATGCTCCCCACACAGACCCCGAGACTGGCAGCCCTCCATGAAATGGAGCTCGCTGCACCACCTCGTGCCCTCCGCTGGTGGCTGAACCCCTTTCCTCTACGATTCAGCCCCCGTGCTGGCCTCAAAGAATGAGAAACCTGTGTCAGCCACAGCATTGCTGCTGCTGGTGCCCCTTTAGGAGGTGTTCCTACAGAGAAGAAACCTAATCCCCCTCTCAGGGACCGGGTACGTGATGAGAACAGTTCCTCTGGGCTGGTGCGTGGGTGCCGGTGCAGGAGGGTGTCCATGGGAGGGGAACGGGTGAGGGCTCTCAGTTGTTTCACCCCAGAGGCCTGTGCGGATCAGGGGCCATGAGCGACCATCAGACCTGTAAATGACGGTGCACCTGCCTCCCTCTTGGTCCAGACTGATGCTGTGAAGCTGAGAGGTACCAATCTGCTGCTCGGGAGGCCCCTCTCATACACCACCAACCAATTAAAGCCTCAGGGACGCACATTTGCAGGGGCAACTGAGCCCGGGTGGCTGATTAAAGGTGTGACTGCCATCCAGATACACCTCCTGCCTTCCCCATCACGCGCATGCACGAACACAGATGCTCCTCTCAGCTCCCCACCCCCTCCATCATGAACGTTTCCCTCCCCAAGCCCCAGCAGCTGAGGCAAAGGGCTGGAGGATGTTCTGGAAATCAGCACATCTCTGCTGGGTCACGTCAGAGAGAGGTGGCAAGCAGACATTTTGAAAGCCCCCTTTGTGCTACACCCACTGTTGCTTCCCAGCGTTAGCCTGGATTTGCAGCAGCGCTGAGCTCTGCATCGGCCATACTGCCAGCGAGGAGCAGGGGTGGGCTTGCGGGGGGAGCAGGGTGAGCCAGGAAAGCGTGGGACAGAAGCAGGGCAGGGAGGGTGGTAGGAAGGAAGGACGGGGCTGAGCAAGCAGCCTGTCCCTCCCAGGGGATCTCCTCCAGTCTCTGCCTCATCCTGTGGACTTTGACTGTGAACCCCCTGGAACGCGGACCACTGATGGGGAGCCGTGAGAGTACGGGCACGTCTCTGGGTGGGAAAGCCTCGGGCCGGGCACAAAGCTGCTCCCCTTTCCGGTCCCCCTGTGCCCGCTGCTGGGCTCTGACCTGGCTCCCACTAACAGCCCACTCCTGTGCACCGGCAGCTTTGCCCATGGCAGATACGCTGAGGCTGCTCTGAACCCCCCATAGCTCTGTGGTTCAGTGCCAGAGCTCATGCCAAGAGTGGTGCTGCCCCACTGCACCTGACCCCGGCGTCCCCGTGGGCGACAGGGCTCGCTGTCTGCCTCCACGCTGCTGGCAGCACCGGACAGCCCTGGTGAGATGCCAGACTCCTCCTGCCTGCTCTGGTGTCTGCCTGGTATGATGTCCAGGCACTGTCATGTCCGGGAGCACTCAGACATCACCTTTTCTAACCGGTTCCCAAAACTGTTCCCAGGATGGGACCCCTCAGCTCCCTGCACCCTGTGTTACAGCCCAGCCTCACCCGGAGCACTGGGGCTGGCCAGGAGCTGAGAAGGACACAGGCTGCCTGAAGAAAATGATGGAAAAGTGATGCAGATCAAGTAACTTGAAGCATCATGGAAAGGTAACGGGTTTCTCCTCTGGCAAGGGCCTGCCAGCTTCCCTGAGCATCTCTCCGGACCCTGCTCCACCCCCCGCTGCTCCCCACACCGCAGCTTCACGCGGCTGAACCTCTCAGCTCTGCTCGGGCCTTCAGGAGCCATTTGCAGAAGCAGCATCTCCAGAGCAATGCTCCTCCCTGCCGCCCACAGCCCTCGCACGTGTTTTACAGGGGACTGAAGGCACTGCTGCGGATCCTGCTTCGGTAAAGGCAGCCCTGAGGGGAGCCTGCCTGCACCAAACGTGTCCCTGGGCCGGGGCAGTGCTGGTCTCTGCGGCGGGGAGCCAGCGCCAGCTCATTTTTGGATGAGACAGAAAACCAACCCTTGAAAATCCCTCTGGCCTTTCTGAGGTCCTACCAGCCCTCGCCGCTGTTCCTTGCTGTCTTGAGCCGGTGGCCCCAGCATCCCGGCAAAATTTCCTCCTGGGGCAGAGCCCTCGCCTTCCCCGCTTCCCACCCGAGGGCCGAATGTGTGGGGCGTTCACAGGAGCCTCTCCGGCAGCACTGTTGGTGGGCACAGCGGTCCTGCCCGGGAGCGCAGGTAGCCCCGATGCATCCCAGAGGTGCTGAGTGCTCCGGCCACTGTCAAAGGGAGGGCTTCGCACACAGGACAGCCAGCTCCAGCCGGACGTTTGGTGAAGAGACCCACTCTGCTGCGATGCTGGGAGCTGCCTCCTGGGAGAGACGGCCCAACTGTTGAGAAACACCAGCCGAATGGGGCTGCCTGCGGCCTCACCCCCGCTCCAGGGCATGGACTCAATCCTGACTAACATCGAGGGAGAGGCCAGGCTCTTGTCCAGTACAGTAAGTACTAATCAAAAGAGAAGGGCCTGGAATGAATAATGCCCGCGTGCAGCGCCAGGCGGGGTGTCTGGAGCTGGGTATAGCGCTGCCGATGGCTCAGTGCAGCGAGGCTGCAGGGTGCTGGGCTCTGGGGCTCGGGAAGGCACGTCAGTGCCTTGAAACTCAGAGCAAGACCTGGTTTTACCCCACACCAGGGATGTTGGGGTCTCTGGTCTACGTACACCTGATGGAGAGGGGTGAATAGGACTCGATGCATTTGGCACCTACGTGGCTGCTGCAATTCTGTCTGTGGGAGAGAAAGCAGTTGGAGCCAGTCCAGCCAAAGGATGAACTCCCAGCATCTCCCCATCAGATTTTGGAAAGGCTCGTCTCTAGGCAGCCGCCCAAGGGCTGGGTGCACCAGGGCGACACTGTCTGCCCGTTACCTCTTCTGCCCTGCCTGCAGGGGACGGGACCGGGGTGCGAGCACTGCGAGCCCAACACACAGCACTGCTCTGCCTCTGCACGGAGCTGGGCTGGTGCTGGGATGGCGCAGGAGCCACACTGGCGAGCTCCACGTTCGGCACGCCGCTGCCTGGGCTGCACTGCTCGGGTCTAGGTTGGCCGGAGTCCTGCCCTCACCGGCCACGGCTGGGCAGGGACAGACCTGCCTGTGACTCTGCTGGGCAAAATCACAAACCCTGTGGATCTGGAGGGGCACAAATTTGCACCATTCTCTTTTTCCTCCTGATCTGATCCCCCAGACCTGTTGCCGGGAGTCCTGCCCTGTGCGGGAACCGCCAAAGAAGTTCATGATGAACCCCAAAGCCTTGTCGCACCTCCATCACTGAGAGACGGGGGCAGATGCCCTCTGCCCTCCCTCCTCCTGTCAGCCCCAGTTTCTGCCTCTGGCTGAAGGGGCTGCAGCCATCAGGATATGCTCTGACCCTGGGGAAGCTGGTGCAGAGTCCCTGTTGGCCTTTTTTCTTGTTGGGCGTTTCAGAGAGAGGTCAAACCTGTCAACTGTAGGCTGGATTGGGGTGATAAGAGATGTGTAGTGCAGAGGAGGAGGAGGAAGATGGAAGCTATTGATAGCGTAGGGCAGCAGGGCTGTTTGTCTGTGCTGCAGGTCCCCGCTGCTCCCGCAGCCCTGCAAGAGCTCCAGGCAGAGAGGGCAGTTGGTGCTTCCGGGCAAGGTGAGCGTCCCGCAGGGTTCTCCCAGCTGCAGCACTTGGGCTTGGGTTTGGCTTGACTAAGTGAAGACCTCTGCCAGACCTCTGTGCGTCACATCAGCTGTGCTGGCCAGACCCCATCAACCAGAGCCTGTCTGCCATTCCAGCGCCTGCATGTGGAGATCCAGCCCCAGCCATCCTCGCCGCACGCCCGGCTGCTCCGGCACAGAGCAAGCCCCCAGAAGCCCACAAAAATCTTGGATAACCATGGCTGGAAATACAGCCCTCCCGCGCAATCAGCAGCAGTATCCCCTGTCCCCACTGGCCTTGAGCCCTTTCCCCTCCGCCTCCCCGCCGTGCACCGCCGGCACTCACTGCTGTTGGTGGGCAAGGGCCTGCTGCCGCTGAGGCTGCCCGTCGGTGGGGGGGAGGTGGAGCG
>NW_009648638.1:982113-996354 GCF_000708025.1 Charadrius vociferus
CGACTAGGCCTCGCTGTAGATAGCATCGCAGACTGCCTCGTACTGCTCCCCCAGCTCCGGCTCTGGCGCCTGCATGGGAAGAGGGACAGAACCAGTCACCCCCTGCCTGTTGGCAGCCCGTCCCCGTCCCCTCCCGCCCCTCTCCCTGCAGCCGCCCTGCTGCCACTCCTGCGTGGTCCTGCTTATGGCAGACGAGACGGGGTCAGAGCTGGTGGGGTGTAGGATGCATGGGCTCTCTGCTGAGAGAGAGGGAAGAGGGGACCCTCCTTGGGGGCGAGAGGGTCCCTGCTTGTGGAGTAGGAGAGACTTACTACCACAGTGCCTGTGAAACAACCCCCAGTCTCTGATAGAGAAGCCGAGAGCACGTGAGGCTAAAATCCTGGTCCAGCCTCTGGGAGGTTCCCCTGTCCCACCAGCACAGCTGGGAGACCCCAGCCTCAGCCGTGAGACCCTGCCAGGGCAGGCGTGCTCCTCGGTGCGGGGAGACGGCCTGGTCCTGCCATGGGGTGCAGCACCGAGAGAGAAGGTGGGGAGGTGTGGGCTGGACAGCCTCCACGCTTGACCAGGGACAGGCTGCCTGGACTGGTTCTGGGTGGCACCATCGGGAACCCGTCGAGGTGTGAGCTGAGCAGGGGCAGCTTCGCTCCCTGCTTCTCCTGCTGCCCCCACCTCCCTCCCACCCGTGCCCCCAGCCCTGCCCTGCTCTCCAGTGGCAGCCGCTGGTCAAACTTGTACTCGGGAGAGGCTCACCCGGGTTAAACCAGAGCCAGCCTAAAGCAGCGTGTTCTGAAATACAGGTGAGAGGTGCTGAGATTGGCCCTGTTGGCCACTTCTATCTCTTCTGGCCCTTTCTTTGGCCTCAAGGACAGTATTTCTACCCAGCATTGGCATCTGAGCTCCACAAAGTTTGGTTCAAAAAGTTTGTCTACTTTCCCCCTAAAACTGGGGGTCTCTAACCCCCTGCCGGGGCCAGGGCAACCAAGCGGTCCAGCTGCCCTGCAGTGCCCAGGTCCAGTCGGGAGCACTGCTTCCTTCTCCTTCTCATTTTTCTCCTCCTCTTCCTCCTTCTCCTCCTCCTCCTGCCGCTGGCCCCAGGCGTGGGCTGACCTCACAGCCTGCCTCGCACCCTGCCATGGGTGTCCAGGCTGACCCAAGAAAGCTCCATGAGGAAGAAAGAGGGAAAAGCCAGTGGGACGATACCTGCTCTCCATGGGTAAATATCTGAGGGATAAGTGAGGGGGGTCCAAAGATCTGGAAGAAAGAGTTGGAGAAGGTTAAAGGCCAAGAACGGGGGAGCCCCTCACACAGACAGCCATTGCACAGGGACCAGGGACGAGGGGAGCGGGTGGCCCGTCCCCCGGGGCCACCACTGCTGACACTTTGGTACAAGCTTCAGAACTCATAAGATGCCAAGCGAGATGCCGCACAGGCCCCTCCGACAGCGGCACAAACACGGCATGGCAAAGCTCCACGGGACGCCTCCCAGACGGAGAGAAGCTGCTGATGCATTCAGCCTGTGGTATGCACCATATATCAATATATATATACACACAGGGCACACTTGGGACACACAGTGCTGCGACACCCCTTGGCACACATGGGTTGCCTGTGGCAGCTGGACAAGGGATGGGGTGGCTCCCAGTTAGCACCTCTGCGAAGCCCCCAGAATTGGCCGGCACCTTGCAATGTGGCCAGGAGCAGCGATGGGCCTCTGCAGCCCGCAGAGCCGGGATGGACGGGCAGTCCGAGTGCTCCACACTGGGGAAACTGTCCTTCACCCTGATGGGGTCGGGCTGGCCACCTCACTGCTATCTCCTCTGTCCCTGCACCAAGAAGAAGCCACACGGAAGCAATACTGCCTTCTCTCCATAGCAAAGCCACAGCACACACTCGGCATAAGGACAGACACCCGATAGACACTGTGCTGCCTGTGGGGAGGAATGCCTTCTCCTCCTCTCCATCCCTGCTCTGCAGAAAACATCCACCCTATGAACTCTGCCCTGCGCAAGCTGCCCAAGATGACCCACTGTAGGAAGGATCCAGGTTCAAAATGTACCCAAGGGAAGAGGCTTGGCTCTGGGGGCTGGGTCTTCTACACAGGGCACAGTTCAAAGTGTGGATAAGCAGTGTTCAAAGTGTGGAGAAGCAGTGTTGGGGGCCACCAGCTGGCTCTCTCTGGCCACTGGTCCCCTTGGTGTGACAGGTGGATGCTGACACGCACACGTGGTGCACCCCGGACTTCCAGAGGTTTGCAAGGTGGAGGTCAGTTGGGACAAAACCAAGTGGAGCGGACTTGTCTTTCAGAGCTGAGGATGTGTGGGAGGACACCAGGGTCTTGCTGGACACACAAGGAAGGTGTTGGAGGTCACATAAAATGAGAGTGGGGGAGGAACTGCCTCTGGCACAGGGTGAAAGGGCAAGTCAGACCCACCAGAGGATGAGACCAGCACACACTGGTGGCTGTACCTGCTCCATCCTGGACCAACAGATACGCAATTCGTGGGAGGCCTCTAAATCCCAACCCAGCTGCAACTGAAGTGTCTCGGCTGTGGAGGAACGCGGGCAGCGTGCACGCGGTGACAGCAGCCCCACGCTTGAGCGGGTGCTGTGGCCCTCAGCCTCACAGCGCCGCCAGTCTGGGGCTCGGACGTTTGCCTGGGCAGCTCCTGGCACACCGTGGGCTGCTCAGACCCTCCAGCTCCAAGACCCTTCTGATGTCTTCATGGGGGTGCTGCAGCCAGCTGCTAAACGGCAGCTTTAGAGAGGGAGAGGGCACAGACTCAGCCCACCCGTTGTCTTCACGCAGAGACCTGGCTTCAGACATGGATTTACACGCAAAGGACAAGAATGCGACGGCCCTGACCCCGTCTCTGTGCAATGAGACACCCAGCACATTGCTGTTGATGTACAAGGAACGAGACTGACCACAAGGAACACGTACGCCCGCAAGCGATGCCCCGTGCCCTTCCCCAGAGCGCTCCACCAAGGGCTCCAACCACTCTGTGACAGCAGGAGAAACCAGCCATGGGGCTGGAGAGACTGGGCCGGGCCGGAGGAGGGCTCAGAGCCCCCCACACATGGAGGGGAATGCCGGGACATACCGTTCACCCTCCTCCATGCTCTGGTTCGTGATGCCCATCCCGCTGTTTAACCCCTGCCTCGTGCTGCCGCCCTCAATCACTGTGCACAGACGGAGCGGAGCAGCACAGAAGGGGCACAGGTGGGCACGTGTTCCATGCAGACACGCGTGAACAGAGACGCAACAGGACAGAGGCCCAAGGCGACAGCGAAATGGCTGGGTGAAGCTTGTGGAGCCATTGCTGCCCTGGGGACCTCCACCTGCATACCGAAAGGACGGGTCCCTGTCCCGGGGCTGAGATAAGCACACAGGACCTCTGCAAAGGCCTCATCCCAACATGGATTATTTCCTTGCCTGTGAAGCAGCTGCCTTGTAGCCACCCAAGCCCCAAGCTGCTCTAGAGTAATCCCAGGGGGAGGCGTAGTATGGGGAGAGGGAGCTAAACCCGGTTTGCACCGACTGCATCCCAGTGGTCCTGCAACCTGGTGCAAGGGGTTTGCCACCCACCATCAGTGCCTTGCTGGCATCCTTGGCTTTGCCCTTCCCAGGGTACCAGGAATATCCAAGGGAGACATCCCCAGCTAGCTGGCAGGATGGTCTCCCGAATTACGGGCACCTGGTTCCTGGCTCCAGTGTGCTGCACGAGGAACGAGGTCCTCAGAGCTAAGCAGGGTTACTATCCCCAGTGACCCACAGCAGGGTCCCAGGCTGGACACCACCTTTTGCAGAGGAGAGGTTGGCCCCAGCTGTACCCACCCAGCGGGCGCGAGGAGCTGGCAGCAGGAGCAGGTGGCCTTGTAGGAGGCTTCTGGGTGGTGACACAGTGTGACTCTGTGCTCAGAGCAGCCCTGAGCTTCGCCCATGGCTGTGAAGCATCGCTCCGGGCTACCATACCTGTGGCCATGGCAGAGTGACTCCAGCTGCACCAGCAGTGAGGAGAGGAGGCAAAGCTGGGGGAAAAGGGGTCTGATAGGAATCAGAATTAAGGAACTGGCCTTGATACTTTGGTAAAGCTGCCAGAGAACTGTGTGTGCAATTCCTGGAGCGCAGCCGGTGCCTTATTTTGAAGGGGGGAAAAAAGATGTCCCTCCCTGCCCCAGGCATGCCTCCTTTCTCAACGGGGTGTGCCGGTGCAGCGGGGCTCAGCGCTCCAGCGTCTCACCTGGTTGATGCAACTGGACTCGTTGACGCTGTCGGAGATCTGGTTGTATTCTTCCTCCCAGGTTGGGAACTTCGGAGGTAGAAGGATCTCGACAGAGTCCAGGCGGTCCAGGCTCCTGCCAGCAGAGAGAGAGGGTGTGAGGGGTGTCCCCACGGCGGGGGCAGCGCTGGGGCTGTGCTGGAGCTGCCGCCCCACCAGGAGAGCCAGACCACCCCTGCCCGCAGCACCCTCGGACAGGCACAAGCACATGGAGACGGTGCTGGCCACCGAGTCCACCACTTGGCCTCAATTACAGCTCCTGGAGGAGAAGGAAGCACTTTTTCGCCTTGCTGGCCTCCGGCTTGAGCTGTTGAGTCTGGGACGTGGGTGAAGGTTTGTGAAGTGCAGGGGAAGGAGAGGGGACAAGACCTCGGGTCCCGCTGCCCCCAGGAATGCACTGCAGATGCCAGGTTAGTCCAGCTGAACCCCAGGGTGCACGTGGGACCCGTGCCAGCCCCCAGAGTCACAGCCCTGGTGACAGACCAGCTCTTGCACAGGGTGATGCCGGGGGCCGGGGCTCAGGGAGGCTGGTTCTTCCTGGCCTGGACTGGTGGGAAGGGGGTGTGGAAAGTGGGGTGAGAGATGACTTTTAAATGGTATTTTGTGGACTTCCCAATTTGAAACATCTGCAGGATTTTTTTTTTTTTTAATTTGTGTAGAGGAACCCAAAAGATTATCTGGAAGAAGATCAAGAGGATCCAAGCCTGAATGACAGTGCTGCAGCAGCAGGGGTGGGTGGGTATTTCTAGAGCAGCTTTTGCTGCAGGCTCTGGGAGAAGCACTGTCCCCATGGCCTGGGGCTCAGCGCAGCCTCTGCAGCGGGAGAGCGGGGCTGCCACTGAGCCCGACCCAGCCAGGACCGCAACTACAGTCTCTGCTGAGCCCCGGGCACACGGGAGCCAGGGGGAGCGCGGAAGGATGGGAGGGACACGTGGGAGGAAGAGGAGGGATGTGGGAAGGATGGGGCTCCCCCGTTTTTCTGTTCCACCATGAGACCCTGTGTGAAGGAGTCCTTGTCGCAGACCAGGTGGGGCATGGTGGAGGACACGGTTAGCCACGCCAGCCTGGGAGAGCTGTGGGGATTCTGCCTCTTGAATTGCCTGTGTTCACTACAGAGGACCCTCAGGGTGCCGCTTCCCCCACGTCTGGCAGGGCCACGGGTGCAGAGGTCTGTCCTTCAGCCTGGGGGACAGCGAAGCGGAGGGCAGGGTGCGTCCTTCCCTGTGCGGTGTGTGGACCTCCAGGAAGGACCGTGGCACCTCCTGAGTCTCCATCCTGGGGTGTGATGAGAGCAGGGAGTAATGTCTTCTGCTGATGGAGGAGACACCCGGACCCCAGGAGACCCACTGCTGAGCAGCCAAGTGCAACATGGCGCCCTGGGCTATCCATTTATTGCCTTGTTTCCCTTGGTCTGAGAGGGTTTTGTCCGTGAGCTCACCGCGCACCCATGGTGTGAGTCAGTTGTGTCCTGGGGAGGGCAGTGTCCCTGTCAGCCTCCCTGTGCCCATGCCACTGGGCTTCACCGTCACCTACCCTCGCAGCCTGCCCGTGGGGAAACCGAGTCACAAAGGAGGCAACAGACTTTGGAAGGGCAGAGACCCTCTCACAGGGACAGATCACGTCTCACTCCTCTGCTCCTTGTCCTGGCTAAGGCTGCAGCTGGCCTCCCTGCGGTCCCTCCTGTCCCAAACCACGGGTCCGGTGCCCCTCGGCTGGTGGAGTTCAGAGATGGCCCCAGCAGCTCTGGCCAAGGCGACCCTTGGCGAAGGCTGGCATGGGGCTGTGCCAGGGCACGGTGCCCCCACTGCTGTCCCGGGGCCGTGCCAGGTCGGCAGGGCACCCCAGGGAGTCCCCGCAGCAACAGAAGTGACCACAGCATCCAAAAATCTCCTTGGCGAGGGGGGAGAGGCGAGGGGGTGGTCAGCAGATGGCAGCCGTGCTCACGCTCCGGTGCCGGCTGGGCTGCCCGCTGCCGCCTGGCTTCTGCCTGGCTCAAGCCCTCATCAGCCAGGGACAGAAGGGACAGACAGGCCAGGGTGCCATGCCCCAAGGGCTGTGGAGCCCCCTCCTTCCCTCCCACAAATCTCCTGCTGGTGACCAAGCACTGGCAGCAATGGCCGTGTCTAGCCCAGCCCTGCCCGGAGCCCTCCTCAGCCAGGTCACTGCACCCACGGCTCAGCCAGCTCTGCCCCTCCGGCTCACCCTGCCTTGACTTAGCCCCTTCCTCAGCGCTGCCTGTCCGTGGGCTCCGGCTGGACACCAGCAGCACAGGTGAGCTCAGACCCTGATGGACATGGCCTGAATGGACAGTGAACCCAAGACAGGAAGAACCTCAGTTTCTCAACTTGGGTATTTTGCATCAACGACCCCTGGATCCAACTCTGCTCCCCCTGAAGTGGATGTGAAGGCAGGGAACAGGGCTGGATTCAGAGCAGGCATTTTCAGCCCCCCCCCCCCCCAATTATTTTTTGCCCCCTCCAAAGCAGCGTCTGGTCTGCAATCTGAAGCCACCATGAGGGGTCTCCACATGGCCTGCTGCACCCTCTGGCCTTCCTTCTGGCCCTGTCTGCTGAACATCAGCAGTTCTTCTGCGGTGGTGCCTGCCTCCCCCTGCCCCTCTGTGCTGCTCACCCCCCAAGCCACAGCACGTGAAACACCGATGGCATGTTACAGCCCCTGGGTACCTTGTCCTGGGGAGCGGAGCAGCTGGTGAGGATGCTGCACAGCATCACCTCTGTGCAGGTGGTCCACACAGATCCCATCCTGCAAGGACCAGCCTCTTGCCCTGCAAGGTTTTGCTGTGTTCCCCTTGCTCTGCTGTCTATCTGGCTTAAGCCACTGTGGGTCTTCCTCCCTCAACACCTGGTCCCAGACCTCTTAGCCCATCTCTCCTGGCCTTGGGATATTACCCAGCCTAGCGTGCCAACGGGGCACTTTCTGGCTGGTCCCAGAATCCCTGGGACATCTGTGGAGCAAAGCGGATGGCACAGTCCCATCAGCCTGCGGGCTGTGTGCCAAGTGTCCTCAGCCATGCTGGCTGAGCATCTTCCACCTCTGAATACCATCATGGGGTTGGGATCTCTGAGCTCCCTCAGAGAAGCAGACACTTAGGGAGGAAATCCACACAGCTCCATCAAAGGAGTGCCCTCCCCATCACTGAGGGGACAGTGACCTGGAGCGGGTTCCTAACACCAGGGCTATTTGGAGTCACCAGGATGGAAAGCTCTCTCCATTCCCCTGCCACGTCGTCTCCTGTCCTGCTTGTCTCCTCATCTGCCTGCCCCGTGGGCAGTCTGAGATGGTGTGCAGGAGCCCTGCTGGGCTCTGATCCCCACATGTGGGTGCTGCTGGCTAGACCCCGGGGGCTGCTTCTGGGGTGGCCCCTGGGGACCTGTGCAGAGCTCCCGGAGGAGCTCCAGCATTACCTTTGTGTGGTGCTCTGCTCACTCAGGGACTGTTGGGTGGCCTTGAGGTAACTCTGCCTCCGAGCTGCAGTTTTCGGGGATGGTTTGGGGCTGGCTTCTGAGTCTTCACTATCATCATCCCCCATGGCTTTGATGTAACTCCCGCTCCGCATGCGCCGGCACGGGATCTCGCTGTCTTTGTCTCGAGACAGCGTGTTGTTCCACTCCCCCTGAGGCACCTGCAAGAGTAAGGGAAGCATGAGCAGAGGTGAGGGACAGCACCTCTGGGACCAGCGGGATCACGGGGACTTGGGAGGACTGGTGGCAAGGACAACTGTTGGACCCTCAGCTAGAGTGGAGTGGGAATGGGCAACACAATTCCTTTCCAACCCTCCCTTACCAGTTCATGCCAAGCAGCCCTGCGTTTGATCGCCTCTGTTTTAGCACATCCACCCACAGCCATTCACCCCACAAACGCTGCAGACCACCTTCACGCTGGCCCATGCTTACACAGTTGATACAAGCTGCACAATGCCACACGTAACGGGGAGGGAAGAGTCTCACCAGATTTGCGCTGGGCATTGGGACAGGAGTGGCACACGGTTGGTCAATGCAAAGCCCACGCTCATTTAATGTAAAGTGCACATACTGGTCAGGCCAAGGCAATCAAGAGCTGTTGTAGACCAGGACCTGTGGATCAGAACCCAGACCTTCACTAGGTCCAACACCCTTTAAGGTTTCTGAGTTGAATGTGACTCTCAGTGGCTGAAATTCATTTCTGAAGCCAAGCCAGACCCTCAGAAGTCCCTCTAGAGCTGCTCGGGCACATAGACCTTGTGCTGGCCTCTCTGTGCCTCGTGCAAGAAAAGTACTTCTGACTTCACTGAGATGACAACTCTGCAATTAATTTAAGGCAGACATGGTCTCTTGTTCCCTCATTAGAGATGGGTGAGCTGATGTTTCCACTAGAGGCCTGAAGCACCGAGCAGCTGAAGTAACCAACACCACTGCCTGCCTCTCCTGCGAAGGGTTTGAGTAGGTGATCAGAGGCACAGCGAAGGTGCTTGGCCAGCAGCAGAGCCGATCAGGACAAGAGCCTCACACGGTGTGGGACAGGCCTGGAGAAAGATGGGGCAAGCCAAGTTGCCAGGACCAAGCCTTGGTTTGAAGGTGGCCTTTGACCTGTCCTTGAGCTGAGGAGATGTGGTAAAGGAGAAGCAAGGGAAGATGTAAGGAATGCAGCAATGTGCAAACCACTGGGACAGCCCGAGAAGCCCCAGTCTGCTGATTGGGAACTGCCATGGGGAGCAGCAAAGGGTCTGCACATGCTGCCGAGAGCATCCATGTTGACTCTGCTGGATGGAGCTGTTGGATTTGCCCGGCTCCCCAAGGGGCTGTGGGATCAATCAGACGGTGTTTATATAGCGCCTTGGGGATGCGCAGAGCCGTGTTGCAGCTGACTGTGATGAGCCAGAGCTGCTAAGCACTGCGTGGTTCCTGTTCCCCTCCTTGTTCACAGCAGGCATGTTCTGTGGGAGCCAGACCGGCTTGAGGGTGCCGTCTGCTGCTGCTGGGGTGCAACATCTTCAGATGAGCTTCAGATCTGCAGGTGGTGGCTTCTCGTTCTCCTGAGAGGCCCTGGGGTGGGCCAGATGCAGGTTCAATCCATGCGCAACAGCTTAGCTGGCTCTGAGGGCTTCCTTCTGCCCAAAGGAGAGAGGGGTTCAGCCCGTGTCCTGCTTGCTGTGTGTGTTCGGGAGAAGGCAAGAGGTGACCCCAGTGTTGTGTGGAGCAGAACCCAAACAGCCTGTGGGACTGCTTGGGTGATGGGGCTCCCGCCACGATGTGGGCCCATGAGCCAGGACCCCTATTACTGGGGGACAAGGAACAGGCATCGCGTTGCCTGTGTGTGAGATCCAGGTGGGGACAGACGAGGAGTGAGTCTCACAGGTGAGACACAAACCTGCCCGGGCCCCCCCAGCCCCGCTCGCTGCTGCTGCAGGTTTTCCCGGCTCTTTCCACTCCACCTCCCACGAGCTCCGTGCTTGGCAATGGCTTCTGGATCGGCTGTGTGTGAGACTGCCCAGCTCCGTAGCTACTGGGGGTTGTCTGCCAGGTTCCTACAAAAGTAAGAGCAGAGAGCCCTTTCTCTCCTGAGCGTGGGCATCCCTCTGCCCCAGCCCGGCTGCCTGCACTGGGTGGCCCTGTGGGCAGCCAGGAGGTGCCCTGCTGGCTCCAGCTGAGTCCTGGCCATGGGAGACATCCCGCAGGTCACCGGGGTGGCTGTCTCTGACCTTTCCTAAAGCAGTCAGGGCCCCTGAGGAGCACTTTTATACCCATCACCTTGGCGTCAGCTCTGACTCGAGACTGCATTTTGCTGCCTGCCTTCTCCTGAGGGTGAGTCGCAGGCTCCTGCCAGCAAGGGGCTGGGGTGAGGGGGCACGTGGGGCTGGAGTCTGGTCTGCAGCCCCTGGCTATGGAGGCGAGAGCTTGCCAACAGCCAGGCATGCACCCATGGGCCAGGGGGCCACACAGCCATCCCCTGTGCAGAGGGAAATGCTGTATTTCATGGGGCAGTGAGAGGTGCTGGGCTCAGCCCGGTGAGCCCAAGGACAGAGGGGACACTAAGACCTCAGGCTTTTGTGGCCGCAGTGATGCTCTCGCATCAGCAGGCTCTGCTCAGCTCCGTCCAGGCTTGTGCATCTGCCTCCCTGCCTTGGGCACTCTCGCTCTAGGCAAAGCAACATGAAGACAAGGTTTGCAGGATGTCTCTGCTGGCGTAGCTTGCCTACAGCAGCCTGACCCAAGCCTTCCACCGCACCGCCTGCCCCGTACGGACCCTGTCCCTCTCCAGCCTCCACCAGCTCCCCCGTCGCATTGCGACAGCCCGCTGGCCCTAACTGAGGGGCCTTATTTCTCCTTTCCCTTGCTTCTCCTCTACTTTGTGCCTTGGCAAGGCGGCAAGAAGCAAAGCTGCTCTCAAGGTGCTCCACATTCCAGTTTAGCAGTGTCAAGGGGAAGGATGATGCTTGGCAAGACAGCCTTTGAATCTGGTGCCCCAGTTTGGAGCGTGTCCTGCCTCAGTCTGCACACAGAGTCCACAGGGACTCCCACAGCTCTTGCTCCCGTGGGACGGAGCGCAGGACAAGTGTTTCAAAAGTGCCACACCTGAAAAGACAAGTAGGTGCCTTGGTTGGGGATCTTTGAAAGCAGTGCAGGTACTTGAGGTGCTGCTCAGGGTCTTCCAGGGTGCTTCTCTGCACCATCAGGCACCTGAGGAGCCTGTCCCATAGTCTCTGAAGCTCTGAGATGGGGCTGAAGAGCCCAGAGCACCTCCTGTCATCAAGGGACAGACCTCGACGGTGGCCAGTGCAGCACCTCGATGACAGCAACTTTCCTGGCAGCTGAGACCCTGGGCGCTGAACATAGCCCATGTGTTACAGAAAGGACAAAGTGGAAATGAATGTTGCCTTGTGTTGCACCTAGGCCTGTCACGGGGAAGATCAGGAGGCTCCTCACAGGCTGTGGGAGCTTTGCTGTGTTTCACACTGCTCTCCCAGATGTAGGCTTGGTTCTGCCCACGGTGGTTAGGTTGGTGTGAAAGGGGTGGGAGCAAGAGAACGCCCAGGTCGAGAGCCTTTGTAGGTGGCTGCTGGCACAGAGCGCCCTGTGGCTGCACAGGAAGGGAGGAGTGGGCAGCAGAGATGCTCTGCCAGGCTTCAGGATCCTCCGTTCTGCCCGGTCTTGGTCCGTGGGGTGCCTCATGGTGCAGGCATGTGGGAGTCAGGCACATGTCTCTCCCTGGGAGCTGGGCTCCACTGACACCATCCTGACACGATACTGCCCGTGGCCAAAAAGGCCAATGGCCCTTGTTGCCTAAAAGGCCAATGGCATGCTGGGCTGCACAGGGAAGAGTGTGGCCGGTAGGTCGAGGGAGGTCATTCTCCCTCTCTGCTCTGCACCGGGGAGGCCACAACTGGAATACTGCGTCCAGCTCTGGGCTCCCCAGTTCCAGAGGGACAGGGAACTGCTGGAAAGAGTCCATCGAAGGGCAGCTGAGGTGATTGAGGGATTGGAGCATCTCCCGTATGAGGAAAGGCTGAGAGAGCTGCAACTCTTCAGCCTGGAGAAGAGAAGGCTGAGGGGAGACCTTATTATGGCGTATGAGTATCTGAAGGGTGGGTTGAAGGAGGATGGAGCCAGACTCTTCTCGGTGGTTCCCAGTGACAGGACGAGGGGCAACGGGCACAAGTTGGAACACAGGAAGTTCTTTTCAAATACACAGAAACACTTCTTTACAGTTCGGGTGGCAGAGCACTGGCACAGGCTGCCCAGGGAGGGGGTGGAGTCCCCTTCTCTGGAGATTTTCAAGACCTGCCTGGATGCAGTCTGGAGCGATGTGCTCCTGGCAATCCTGCTTTAGCAGGGGAGTGGGATGAGATGATCTCTAGAGGTCCTTCACCCTCTGAAGATTCTGTGATTCCGTTGGAAAGCATCAGCGCCTTTGGGCTCTTCTGCTCTCCATGTCATAACCTGAGCACGGAGGAAAAAGAAAAGAAGGGGCCACGCAGAGGTTTCCCCCACCTTAATTCTGCCTGGGGCATTCCCCAGTCACCTGGAGCATTAAGAGAGGGGAGAGAGAAGGGAAGGGGAAAACTCCAATCCCGGGTGCTACGAAAGAGCTGCACTGCTCCCATTGTTTCAGTGAGGTCTGGGGGAAGACAGACTCGCAGAGCCAACGGGGTTTCCATTCGCACGTGTGCCAGCTCTGACATGCAGCCCAGCCCCGGCACACACAGACATGCACCACACACGAACGCACCCCCCCAGGCGCCCACAGGGCCGGACGCAGCGTGCGGGGATGCACGTGCCATGCAGCCCGACTCCAACGCAATGAGGCTGAGCCTGAAGCGGGTACACCGCTGCTCCCTCCAGGGCCGGATCCCTCGTGGTGTCCCGAGGGCTACGTGTGGTCTCAGGCATGTCCTCAAGAAAGAAAGCTGGAGCCCAGGCTGCCTTTGGGCCCCGTCCATCCTCTTGGCAGGGCAACCTCTGGGAAGGACCTGGACCGGGTTTCCTGCCCCATGGGAGCTCTGTGGGGCTGGCGTGAGGGCAGTCAGCATCTGGCACTGAACGAGCCACCCGCTCTGGATTACAGATTTATCTTTGGGGCTACTGGGCGTTAAGGAAGCTTCAGTGCTGTCTGACTGTAAGTGGGGTTGGGGAGGCTACTCTGGATGATACATTAGGCTAACGGTGCCTGTGGTATGACTCTGTCCCCTGGGAGCCCCGAAACTGCCCGTCCCTTCGATGTGTTCTCGGTATCCATGGACATGGGTCCCAGTCTATGTTTGGGACAGAAGCGCTGCTCAGCCCTGCCTGCTCCTCCTGTTCACCCCTGCCTGGGGCAGCTCTCACTCCAAGGCCCTTCTTGTCCATTGGGACCCTGACCCCTCAGCCTCTTCCCTTGCCCCACCAGCCGCATGTGGGGCCCATGGGGACAGGAGAACAAGGGACAGGGAGCACAGCCTCCCTCCCAGGGGACTGTGCTCTAAGGACAGTGCTGTGTGGCCTTGTGGACTGCTCCTGAGAAACCCCCGACCCTGATGGGACAGGGCTGGACCTGGAGTTGGGTGGTCACCCACTCTCAGCTCCAACATCTGGGGCTGGGGATGGGCCTGGAAACATCACATGGACCCCCAATAGTCCCCGATGAGCCCCAAGACTACCCAGAGCCTGCAAATGGGGAGGCGAATAGCCTTGGGGGTCTGACCCCAGCCTGGAGGCTGGGGGTTTCTCTTTGTCCCCATCCCACTGCTCCTGCCCTCCTTCATGGCAGAGGGGCACTTCTCCACCTTGGGGACCCATGGGGCATTTCTGCCTTGCAGCAGCCCCGTCCGTAGCAGGGCAGGGCCTTTGTGCTCCCCAAGCACCGGGCTCTGCGGTCAGGCAGATGCACGTGGTCCCTCACCATGGCTCAAGCAGGGAGTGCACTCGCCCTGCTCCAGCGAGGAGTGGGTGGCAGGGGACATGGGACCTTGCAGAAGGATGTTTCCCACACACCGCGCTCCAGAGGTGGCTTCTCCATCGCCAGCTTAGTCCCCTTCCCATGTTGAGGAGGGGTCTGATACAATTGCCCCATCCTACCCCAAGGTCCCCGAGCCCTGTGCCCTGCCCTCCGGGGCTCACCCCAGGCACCTGGGGACAAGGTCAGCCTGAGCATCCGTGACCTGTCGGCTTGTGGGGGCACCGAACAGCATGTTTTTTGGACTGGGAGCCCGGGGTTTTGACTTTGCTGGTGAGATGCTCCTGGCCGCGGGGGCTGCCCGAGCTGCTCAGGATGCCGGTGACACCCGGCGTCCCCTAGTGCCCCTCCATCCATGCTGACGGGGGCTGCAATCTGCTCCCGCTCTGAGTCTGATGGTGAAGGCTGCCGACCCCATCCCCGATGGTCCCCGGAGGGTCAGGGCAGGGAAGGAGCTGGGCAAAAGCTTCCCCTCAAAACAAGATCCCTACCTGGCCGCTGCCTGCGTCGGTCGGCCCAGGGCTGAGGGGCT